>NC_090056.1:20950162-21005162 GCF_038355195.1 Osmerus mordax | reverse complement strand
GTCTCGTCTGTGTGTGTTAGGCGTCTCGTTCGTTCCCAAGGAGACCGGGGAGCACCTGGTGAACATCAAGAAGAACGGCCGCCACATTCCAAGCAGCCCCATCTCCGTGATGATCAGCCAATCAGAGATCGGGGACGCCAGCCGGGTGCGTGTGAGTGGCCAGGGCCTGAGCGAGGCCAGGACCTTCGAACCGGCCGAGTTCATCATCGATACACGCGACGCAGGTGAGTGTGGGGGTGAGGCGAGTGTGTGAGCATTTCTGAGGGGTTAGTTTGACGTATTGGCTTTTGTAAAGTGTTATTTAACTGTGTGTGTGTGTGTGTGTGTGTGCAGGTTACGGGGGTCTGAGTCTGTCCATCGAGGGACCCAGCAAGGTGGACATCAACACTGAGGACCAGGAGGACGGAACCTGCAAGATCACCTACTGCCCCACCGAGCCAGGACACTACATCATCAACATCAAGTTTGCTGACCAGCACGTGCCAGGTACCGGCCAATCAGAGCCCAGCTCGTTAAGGGGTCTGGCCAATCAGAGCCCAGCTGGTTACTGAGTATGCTGTGTCCGTGTGCAGGGAGTGCTTTCTCCGTCAAGGTGACCGGGGAGGGCAGGATGAAGGAGAGCATCACCAGGAGGAGGAAGGCTGCCTCGGTCGCCAACGTGGGGAGTCACTGTGACCTCAGCCTCAAGATCCCAGGTGTGTGTGTGTAACTGTGTGTACCTGTACGTGTTTGTGGAACTGTGTGTACCTGAACGTGTTTGTGGAACTGTGTGTGTGTACCTGTAACTTCGTGCGTGCGTGTGTTCAGAGATCAGCATAGCAGACATGACGGCCCAGGTTACCAGTCCGTCGGGGCAGGTCCACAAGGCCGACATCATGGAGGGAGACAACAACACCTACTGCATCCGCTTCGTTCCCACGGAGACCGGCGTGCACACCGTGTGTGTGAAGTACGCGGGCGTGCACGTGCCCGGGAGCCCCTTCCAGTTCACCGTGGGGCCCCTGGGCGAGGGCGGGGCCCACAAGGTCCGGGCTGGGGGGCCCGGCCTGGAGAGGGCTGAGGCTGCTGTGCCAGGTACCTGGGGGGGGCGGGGGGGTGAGGTGTGTGTGTGTGTGTGTGTGCGCGTGTACTGACCGCTGCGTCCTGTGCAGCTGAGTTCAGTATCTGGACACGAGAGGCGGGTGCGGGGGGGCTGAGCATCGCGGTGGAGGGACCCAGCAAGGCAGAGATCGCCTTCGAGGACCGCAAGGATGGGTCCAGTGGAGTGTCCTACATCGTCCAGGAGCCAGGTGAGGGAGGGAGGAGGAGGGTGAGGAGGGAGATGTGGTGATGTTCTCTTGATTGAGACTTGTTGTAGGTCCTGTATCCTGGCCTGCTGTGTTTCTAACTGTGTGTGTGTGTTTGTAGGAGACTACGAGGTATCGATCCGTTTCAACGAGGAGCACATCCCAGACAGCCCCTTCCTGGTTCCCGTGGCAACGCCCTCCTCCGACGCCCGTCGCCTCACTGTTGCCAGTCTCCAGGTGAGGCTCTGAGACACACACACCTGTCCACATACCAGGACCCACTACCCACAATGCAGCAGCAGCCCCATGACACGCAGGGAGACAGGAAGAGGGACAGACATGCAGGGAGAGAGAGACAGACATGCAGGGAGAGAGAGACAGACATGCAGGGAGAGAGAGACAGACATGCAGGGAGAGAGAGACAGACATGCAGGGAGAGAGAGACAGACATGCAGGGAGAGAGAGACAGACATGCAGGGAGAGACGGACAGACATGCAGGGAGAGACGGACAGACATGCAGGGAGAGACGGACAGACATGCAGGGAGAGACGGACAGACATGCAGGGAGAGACGGACAGACATGCAGGGAGAGACGGACAGACATGCAGGGAGAGACGGACAGACATGCAGGGAGAGACGGACAGACATGCAGGGAGAGACGGACAGACATGCAGGGAGAGACGGACAGACATGCAGGGAGAGACGGACAGACATGCAGGGAGAGACGGACAGACATGCAGGGAGAGACGGACAGACATGCAGGGAGAGACGGACAGACATGCAGGGAGAGACGGACAGACATGCAGGGAGAGACGGACAGACATGCAGGGAGAGACGGACAGACATGCAGGGAGAGACGGACAGACATGCAGGGAGAGACGGACAGACATGCAGGGAGAGACGGACAGACATGCAGGGAGAGACGGACAGACATGCAGGGAGAGACGGACAGACATGCAGGGAGAGACGGACAGACATGCAGGGAGAGACGGACAGACATGCAGGGAGAGACGGACAGACATGCAGGGAGAGACGGACAGACATGCAGGGAGAGACGGACAGACATGCAGGGAGAGACGGACAGACATGCAGGGAGAGACGGACAGACATGCAGGGAGAGACGGACAGACATGCAGACAGACATGCAGGGAGAGACGGACAGACATGCAGACAGACATGCAGGGAGAGACGGACAGACATGCAGACAGACATGCAGGGAGAGACGGACAGACATGCAGACAGACATGCAGGGAGAGACGGACAGACATGCAGACAGACATGCAGGGAGAGACGGACAGACATGCAGACAGACATGCAGGGAGAGACGGACAGACATGCAGACAGACATGCAGGGAGAGACGGACAGACATGCAGACAGACATGCAGGGAGAGACGGACAGACATGCAGACAGACATGCAGGGAGAGACGGACAGACATGCAGACAGACATGCAGGGAGAGACGGACAGACATGCAGACAGACATGCAGGGAGAGACGGACAGACATGCAGACAGACATGCAGGGAGAGACGGACAGACATGCAGACAGACATGCAGGGAGAGACGGACAGACATGCAGACAGACATGCAGGGAGAGACGGACAGACATACAGACAGACATGCAGGGAGAGACGGACAGACATACAGACAGACATGCAGGGAGAGACGGACAGACATACAGACAGACATGCAGGGAGAGACGGACAGACATACAGACAGACATGCAGGGAGAGACAGACATGCAGGGAGAGACAGACAGACAGACATGCAGGGAGAGACAGACAGACAGACATGCAGGGAGAGACAGACAGACAGACAGACATGCAGGGAGAGACTGACAGACACAGACATGCAGGGAGAGAGAGACAGAGACATGCAGGGAGAGAGAGAGAGAGACATGCAGGGAGGGAGAGAGAGAGACAGACATGCAGGGAGAGAGAGAGACAGACATGCAGGGAGAGAGAGACAGGAAGTGAGTCTGCTGCTGTGCTGTTGGGAGGTGCTAAGGCTTCTGGGATACTAAAGGACTGTGTGGGTTTCTCGTGCCTCATTCTAAAGGCTCCCAACAGCCGCCCCCCCCCTCCTTTCCCTCCCTCCCCCCCTTCCCCTCCCTCCCCCCCTTCCCCTCCCTCCCCCCTCGCGTTAGCCCACCAGATGCTAAAAGGTTAAAGAGGTAGAAATGGGCTGTTCTATTTCCATCTCTCCCTCCCTCTCTACCCTCTCTATCGCTTTTTTCTTTCATTCCACTCTCTACTTACTGTGTGTGTGTGCGTGCGTGCGTGCGTGTTACAAATTCACTCTGTCACCTGTCCCTCCCAGCCCTCCTCTTTATCTCTGTTAGCAGTCTGCAGGTAGGTACACCTAGCGGTGTGTGAGCTCTGTGTGTGTGTGTGTGCGTGTGCGTGTGTGTGTACATACAGCCATGTTGAGTGTGTGTGTGTACTGCCATGTTGAGTGTGTGTGCGTGTGTGTACATACAGCCATGTTGAGTGTGTGTGCGTGTGTGTACATACAGCCATGTTGAGTGTGTGAGCTCTGCGTTGAGCAGGAGTCGGGTCTGAAGGTGAACCAGCCGGCCTCGTTTGCCGTGAGTCTGAACGGAGCGAAGGGTGTGATCGACGCCAAGGTGCACAGCCCCTCCGGAGCCCTGGAGGAGTGCGTCGTCACAGAGATAGACCAAGGTAACCACAGAGACCGTATGCCCAGCCGGCCTGTCATAAACTGATGTTGGAAAGTTGGTCTTCAAATAAAAACAATGGACTTATGGATGATCTTCTATCCTCTCTCCCCCTCCTCTCCAGATAAGTATGCGGTACGCTTCATCCCCAGAGAGAACGGTCTGTATCTGATTGATGTGAAGTTCAACAGCAGCCACATCCCAGGCAGCCCCTTCAAGATCCGTGTGGGGGAGATGGGCCAGGCAGGAGACCCAGGCATGGTGTCTGCATACGGGCCTGGGCTGGAGGGAGGCACCACAGGTAGCTGTCCTCTTCCCTACCCTCCTACTGTACCCCTTCACCTACACTACCCTCCTGCCCAGCTGCCCTGCTCTCCCACCTAACGTACCTCCCCCTCGCCCAGGCTCAGCGTGTGAGTTTGTGGTGAACACCAGCAGCGCGGGCCCCGGGGCCCTGGCGGTCACCATCGACGGCCCCTCCAAGGTGAAGATGGACTGTGTGGAGTGTCCCGAGGGCTACAGGGTCACCTACACCCCCATGGCCCCTGGCAGCTACCTCATCTCCATCAAGTACGGAGGGTCCTACCACATCGTAGGAAGCCCCTTCAAGGCCAAGATCACTGGTGAGGGCACGCGCTCCTCCTCACACGCGCCCCTCACACGCGCTCCTCACACGCGCTCCTCCTCACACATACTTCCTGTTCTCTTGACATTTTCTAATCTCCTTTTCATTCTCCATCCCTCCCCCAGGCTCTAAGCTGGTGTCCAGCCACAGCATGCATGAGACATCCTCTGTGCTGGTGGAGCCGACCAGCCGCAGTTTCAGCAGCAGCCAGCAGGCGGCGCCCAGCCAGTCTGACGCCAGCAGGGTCACGGCCAAGGGCCTGGGGCTGAACAAGGCCTTCATCGGGCAGAAGAACAACTTCAGTGTCGACTGCAGCAAAGCAGGTGTGTGTGTAGTTTCTTGTTGTCCATTGTTTTTGTCTGACAGTCTTCTCTCTCTCCCTCCGCCCTCCTCTAACTGCCCCTTCTCTCCCTCTGCCCTCCTCTAACTGCCCCTTCTCTCGCTCCGACCTCCTCTAACTGCCCCTTCTCTCCCTCCGCCCTCTAACTGCCCCTTCTCTCCCTCTGCCTTCCTCTAACTGCCCCTTCTCTCCCTCTGCCCTCCTCTAACTGCCCCTTCTCTCCCTCTGCCCTCCTCTAACTGCCCCTTCTCTCCCTCTGCCCTCCTCTAACTGCCCCTTCTCTCCCTCCGACCTCTAACTGCCCCTTCTCTCCCTCCGCCCTCCTCTAACTGCCCCTTCTCTCCCTCCGACCTCTAACTGCCCCTTCTCTCCCTCCGCCCTCCTCTAACTGCCCCTTCTCTCCCTCCGACCTCCTCTAACTGCCCCTTCTCTCCCTCCGCCCTCCTCTAACTGCCCCTTCTCTCCCTCCGCCCTCTAACTGCCCCTTCTCTCCCTCCGCCCTCCTCTAACTGCCCCTTCTCTCCCTCCGCCCTCCTCTAACTGCCCCTTCTCTCCCTCCGCCCTCCTCTAACTGCCCCTTCTCTCCCTCCGCCCTCCTCTAACTGCCCCTTCTCTCCCTCCGCCCTCCTCTAACTGCCCCTTCTCTCCCTCCGCCCTCCTCTAACTGCCCCTTCTCTCCCTCTGCCTTCCTCTAACTGCCCCTTCTCTCCCTCCGCCCTCCTCTAACTGCCCCTTCTCTCCCTCCGACCTCTAACTGCCCCTTCTCTCCCTCCGCCCTCCTCTAACTGCCCCTTCTCTCCCTCCGACCTCCTCTAACTGCCCCTTCTCTCCCTCCGACCTCTAACTGCCCCTTCTCTCCCTCCGCCCTCCTCTAACTGCCCCTTCTCTCCCTCCGACCTCCTCTAACTGCCCCTTCTCTCCCTCCACCCTCCTCTAACTGCCCCTTCTCTCCCTCCGACCTCTAACTGCCCCTTCTCTCCCTCCGCCCTCCTCTAACTGCCCCTTCTCTCCCTCCGCCCTCCTCTAACTGCCCCTTCTCTCCCTCCGCCCTCCTCTAACTGCCCCTTCTCTCCCTCCGCCCTCCTCTAACTGCCCCTTCTCTCCCCCAGGTCGTAACATGTTGCTGGTGGGGGTGGATGGTCCGAAGCTCCCATGCGAGGAGGTGCTGGTCAAGCACCTTGGGGGCCGTGTGTACAACGTGAGCTACCAGCTGAAGGAGAAGGGGGAGTACATCCTGGTGGTCAAGTGGGGTGACGAGCACATCCCTGGAAGCCCCTACCACATCACTGTCTAGGCCAATCACAGCAGCCCAAACCCCTTCCTGTGTCACTGTTTGACCAATCAGAACAGCACAACACCTTCCTTTATCACTGTTTAACCTATCAGAATATCATGAACCCCTTCCTGTATCTGTTTAACCAATCAGAACAACAGAAAACCCCTTCCTGTAGCACTGTTTAACCAATCAGCCCCCTAACCACCTTCTACATGACTAAACAAATGATTTAACACTTCAAAATCCCCTGCTCTATTATACTGTCAGATAAGACTTCAAAACACTTGTCTCATACCAAACCCAAAGATGAATGATTAAACACTGAATATTCCTCTCCTCATCCCTCCACCTTTCCCTGCATCCCTCTGCCTTTCCCCAGTCAGATCCATCTGTACTGGGGACAGATGCGCCTTTGTATTACTGTAAAATAAGATGTCCTTTCTTTGTCATTTTGCCTCTTTTTACCATGGCGGGTCGGGTGCTGTTCAGCTGTGGGTTACCACTAGCCTTGCCGGGGAGGAAGGAGTGCAGGCTAGCTGTTAGCTTAGCCAAATGTAGCTTAGTATAGGGTTTTAGGAAGAGATTAGCGTAGCATAGCACGGTGGTGTTTAGCCTCCAGCGCCTTTAGCTCGTGTCCGGTGTCCGGTGTGTTTAAAAATACTCTAACGGGCCGTGCTTCCGCTACACCGCTGACCCCGACACCCGGAGAGAGTTTAGTGTAGAGACTACAGTGGTTTGCACGCGACGATGTAGCTCGTTAGTAACGAGTCCACAGGCCTTCAGTCGGAGTAAGCGCAGCCGCAGTAGAGCTGGTGTCGCTCCTAGCGCTTCTCTCTCACGCGTGAAAGTGGGCTTCTCCGCGTGTTCCATGCGCGTGTTTTAAGCGTGTTAATCTTCACTGCTAGCAGAAGGACAACCAGTCATGCAGCTGCATGCGGTGTGCAAGAAGTTCCACTCTCAATATGAATTATTATTAGAATAATAAACATTCTACTTGTATTAAAAATGGAAAGAAAATTAAATTAAAAACTTTCGTGAAAGGTGTGGATGAGGGAACTGTGGTTTGATAAGTATTTAGAGAACGACCAAAAAAAAGAACTGAGTTTGAGGTGTTTTCTGCTTGATGTCCAGCTCTGCGCTCTCAGCTTTGTGTACTCGGCATTTCATTAAAAAGGCTTACTATACGTTTTTGTAAGACTTGCAGTATTTTGATACACAATAAAGTTGTCTTAAGTATTTTTCTGTCAATCCTAGCATGCGTTGTGACGTTTTTCATATTTAAGAGGCTTAGACCACACACACACGTTCTCACTCAATCACAGTTACACACAATGAAGTCCAGAAGACTTTTCAGGTTAGAAATGTCGCCAAGCAACAATCACTTGAAGATCATGAACACTTTTCATAAATGAATTCATTTAACGGGAATCTCCATGATCATCCATTTTGATCAATGTGAGTGACACCCCACAAAGCCAACGCCCCATCCGGTAAAACGACATGGACTACAAGGCTCGTGCCCATAATATGAGCAGAGTCGCGTGGCTCCGGGTGCTGAAAACTTGAAAGGTGAGTGATGAAACGGATCTGTCCTACAGACACTTCAAGCACTGATACAGTATTTTCAGATGTCAGCTAGGCAACTACTAAGTTAATACACAGGTTTAGTATGTTGTAGCTAACTTGATTAGTAAATGTATTTCGCTAAATGAGTAACCGCTTGCTAGAAAAATTACGAGTTCCCAGTTGATTTTAGCTGCTACTCGCAAGCGGATCAAGAGTAGCCTACCTAATATTTAATAAATTTAGCTGACGCTTTTATCCCAAGGGACGTACAGTAGGAGTAGTTGAAACTCCTGATATGCTGCAACCAAATGCTCTACGGCTGAGTTACACCCTAATCATAACAGCAAAACGATAACATTTGCGAAATATAAGATAGTGTTGACTTTTCCTACGCTAATGACTCACTTCATTGGTGTCACTCCTTCCACGCTGAGTTGCATAACTTAAGTCTTCAACTGCAACGTAGCCTTTCAAAATCAGTTTCTCTCTCTCTTCTCTCCCTCTCTGAATGGTTTTTCATCCTTTCAACTTTTTTCCAACTCGAAACTTGGTCTCGTGCTGTGTGTTCCAAAAAAGTTTGAACAAAAAGTTTTGAAAGATTTCTAAAATATTTCTGACCAGCCTGATCGAACCTTAGACTAGCCTGTTAGATCTGATCTGAGACCAGCCTGTTAGTTTTGATCTGAGATCAGTCTTTTAGATCTGACCTGAGACCAGTCTGTTTGTCCAGTCTGTTAGATCTGACCTGAGACCAGTCTGTTTGTCCAGTCTGTTAGATCTGACCTGAGACCAGTCTGTTTGTCCAGTCTGTTAGATCTGACCTGAGACCAGTCTGTTTGTCCAGTCTGTTAGATCTGATCTGACAGGTTCACTACTGCAGCTTTGAAAAAAGATTTTTGCAAAAGTTTTGACAGGTTGAAAACTACATTTTTGAAAAAAAGTTTAACAAAAAGTTTAAACTTCCGTTGAGTGTTCCCAAAACGTTTTTTAAAGGGTTTCAAAGGTTTCTAAAATATTTTCGACCAGCTTGTTAGATCTGATATGAACAGCTACACCTGGATGAGAGAAGCCTGAGGAGAGAGCTCTGCAATTGGACCCTTCTCGGAGAAGTGAGATGTTTCGATTGAATTCAGGCTCAATTGCCTTTACCTATCCTTGGTATCCTGGATGTTGCAATATTATTATTTTTTTTACATATAAATACATTTAAATTTTTGGTGAATTCAAAATCAACAAATTCGGTGGTGTTTAAATTTCAATATTAAGTATTTAATGCCTTTTAAAATTCTAAACATGATGTCATTGATTTGCTTCCATAGCAGCCTTTCAGTTCTGCAGCCTCTCAGCTCTACAGCCTCTCAGTTCTGCAGCTTCTCAGTTCTGCAGCCTCTCACAACTCGCAACTTTTGACATCTGCCGCCCTTCTCCTCTCTCTCCCCTGGTTGCGGTCAGACACGGCGTCATGTCTCTCGAGGAGAAGAGCGACCAGGAAATCATCCAGCTGCTGAAGAAGTTCGGCATCAAACATGGACCTCTAGTCGGTAAGACGCGCGCTACAGGAACTATCAAACATGGACCTCTAGTCAGTAAGACGCGCGCTACAGGAACTATCAAACATGGACCTCTAGTCAGTAAGACGCGCGCTACAGGAACTATCAAACATGGACCTCTAGTCGGTAAGACGCGCGCTACAGGAACTATCAAACATGGACCTCTAGTCGGTACGACGCGCGCTACAGGAACTTTCATTCTGTTAGTACCTAGTGTCATACTTCTGTATTATCTAGCATGAGACTGGGTTGTACCTGCCGCACATCCCACACCTGCAGAGTTCTACCAGCAGAACAGTGGCTAAGGCCAGCGGACGATCTGCACACACACACACACCACACACACACACCACACACACACACACCACACACACACAGCGCACACACACACAGCGCACACACACACACACACCACACACACCGCGCACACACACACAGCGCACACACCGCACACACAGCGCACACAGCGCACCACACACAGGGTTTGAATTTTGGGGGGTGATGACCCCCTTAATTGAGACTTGGACCCCCCCCAAAAGAGGTAAAAACAACAGGTCGTGAGGGTCGATACATTTATATATCGTTCTTACCTGTAACCGTAACCCCCCCGATTGTCATTGTATAATTCGCACTCTGACACAGCACAGACAAACGCAGTGTTCTCAGGTGTGTGGTGGTATGGATTATTTTTGTAGCTTTTGAGGTGTGTGGTGTGTGTGTGTGTGTGTGTGTGTGTAGGCTCTACTCGTGGTCTGTATGTGAAGAAGTTGAAGGATGTGATGGCCAAACCTGATGTTTCTCCTGACAAGACGTTCTACAGAGAGGAAGGTACCAGCCCCTGCAGAATTATTTCACAACCAGCACTACTGTTACTGGTGCGACCTCAACCTGGATAACAGTATTCATGTATTTAGTAGATGCTTTTGTCCAAAGCGACTTGTGGGGGTGTGTGTGTGTGTGTGTGTGGGGGGGGCAGGCGGGCTCTCGGGCTTCCCCTGGTGGCCATGCCCCCCTGATGGCCACGCCCCCCTGGTGGCCACGCCCCCCTGGTGGCCACACCCCCCTGGTGGCCACACCCCCCAGGAAGTCCATGAGGGTCTGACCCATCAGGAAGCCCATGAGGGTCTGACCCATCAGGAAGCCCATGAGGGTCTGACCCCCCAGGAAGCCCATGAGGGTCTGACCCATCAGGAAGCCCATGAGGGTCTGACCCATCAGGAAGTCCATGAGGGTCTGACCCATCAGGAAGTCCATGAGGGTCTGACCCATCAGGAAGTCCATGAGGGTCTGACCCATCAGGAAGCCCATGAGGGTCTGACCCCCCAGGAAGCCCATGAGGGTCTGACCCATCAGGAAGCCCATGAGGGTCTGACCCATCAGGAAGCCCATGAGGGTCTGACCCATCAGGAAGCCCATGAGGGTCTGACCCATCAGGAAGTCCATGAGGGTCTGACCCATCAGGAAGCCCATGAGGGTCTGACCCCCCAGGAAGCCCATGAGGGTCTGACCCATCAGGAAGCCCATGAGGGTCTGACCCATCAGGAAGCCCATGAGGGTCTGACCCCCCAGGAAGCCCATGAGGGTCTGACCCATCAGGAAGCCCATGAGGGTCTGACCCATCAGGAAGTCCATGAGGGTCTGACCCATCAGGAAGTCCATTAGGGTCTGACCCATCAAGAAGTCCATGAAGGTCTGACCCATAGATGTATATAAAGACTAGATGTCTTACGGCGGAGTCTAGAACGTCCGCACATGGCGGCCATCTTGCTACAGTCAACTTGCTCACCCATAACATTGTGTTGATGCTACATGTACTTTTTAAATGACCATGACTTGCTCAATTTTCAACCGATTTTTAAACGGTTTGGTTTGTTATCAACGTCAGAGATGTCGTTATGCCACTGCATACTTCTATTATATTTTCTAAATAACAGAATTATTCATAAGTATGGAGTGGCATAACGACATCTCTGACGTTGATAACAAACCAAACCGTTTATAAAATCGAGCAAGTTATGGTCATTTAAAAAGTACATGTAGCATCAACACAATGTTATGGGTGTAAAGGGAGTCAGATGGCTGAGCGGTTAGGGAATTGGGCTAGTAATCAGAAGGTTGCTGGTTCGATTCCCGGCCGTGCAAAAGGACGTTGTGTCCTTTGGCAAGGCACTTCACCCTACTTGCCTCGGGGGAATGTCCCTGTACTTACTGTAAGTCGCTCTGGATAAGAGCGTCTGCTAAATGACTAAATGTAAATGTAATGGGTGAGCGAGTTGACTGTAGCAAGATGGCCGCCATGTGCGGACGTTCAACTCCGTTGTCCGGCAACGCGGACGAGACATCTACCCTTTATATATATCTATGGTCTGACCCATCAGGAAGCCCATGAGGGTCTGACCCATCAGGAAGTGTTTATAGCTGTGTTTACAGGTACTCAGCTGTTGTTGTTGTTGTTGCAGAGGAGGAGGTGACCTATATACACTATCATACACCAGTGAGTTATCCTGTCTGTCTGCCTGTCTATCCATCTGTCTGTCTGTCCATCTGTCTGTCTGTCTGTCCATCTGTCTGTCTATCCGTCTGCCTGGCTGTCTGTCCGTCTGTGTTGCTGCCTGTCTGTCTCTCCTGTTTTAACCCAGCGTACCTGTCTGTCTCTCTCCCCTCAGGTGAGAAATGAAGGATATAGAGATGTGTAAGCAAAACTTTCACTTTAAAGTATTTGTATAGTATTTATAGTATGTGTATAGTATGTATACTATAGTATGTATGAATGTATGTATAATGTTTGTAATATGTAGCGTGTTTATGTTTGGGATTGTTTGTGTTGTTCTACAGCTCCAGACGAATCGTTTCCAAGTATGAAGAGCTCCCTGATGATCACTACGGCCATGACACAGAGTGAGTCTACCACTGTGTGTATGTGTGTCAGTGTGTGTGTGGTAGCATGTGTGTGTGTGGTAGCATGTGTGCAGGGCCGGAGTGGGGCCACTTTTCAGCCCGGGAGTTTCAGGCCCAAGACTGGCCCTTTTTTTGTATACCAAACAGGCCCGGATGCAGCCTGCTTTGACTGGGGGTGCAGTGAACATTTCTGGGGGGTATCATGATTACAGAAAGGGATCGTATAATTTTTTATATTGATACAATTTTTGAGACTGCTTAACGATCCGAGTGTTACAGTTTTTTTTATTCGCTTTGGTACTATTCTCACAAGTATGTGGTAAAACCTCACAACTGTTAGTACAAGGGTCAAAGCAGATCATCAAAAAGTCTGTTTTTTCAAACATGTAATCACATGTTCAATTGACAAAGTACAATGCACAAAATTACACAATCACTTTTTCACCACACCTAATCAGTGTGTCATCAAAGAAATATCTTTCATATGAAGTCATTGTCTTTCACAATGCAATGCTCACAATACTTTTGATATGCTTCTCATCTAATTTGCGTAAATACATTTGACCAACACTTAATCCAACTGATCTTAATGGTTAATCACTGAACCGTTTGGTAAACCTATATATTTTCATTTCAGCAATAAACAGTATATTGATTTTGAGAACTACAGAAATAAAATTTGTTTTTGTACGAACATATAAATTAACCACACATGATGAATACTCGTTATTGCTACTTGATTTCAGATTGGGGTAACCACAATTGGTCATTAGATATAAGTAAAAGTGGGGGCGTAAACACTGGCAATTTTTTTCAACATAGCAGGATAGACAGCAAGGAATAGGAAGAGCTTGTGGACAAGGGATCCGTCAGAGAGGTGGGCATGAGAGAGGTCAACAGAGAGGTCAGAGGGGTGGGCATGGGCACCAACAGAGAGGTCAGAGAGGTGGGCATGGGCACCAACAGAGAGGTCAGAGAGGTGGGCATGGGCACCAACAGAGAGGTCAGAGGGGTGGGCATGGGCACCAACAGAGAGGTCAGAGAGGTGGGCATGGGCACCAACAGAGAGGTCAGAGAGGTGGGCATGGGCACCAACAGAGAGGTCAAAGACGTGGGCATGGGCACCAACAGAGAGGTCAGAGGGGTGGGCATGGGCACCAACAGAGAGGTCAGAGAGGTGGGCATGGGGCCTCTAAATGTTATGTTTTGTTCTCATTTAGTTACATAATAGAAAGTATACCTATGTTACAATTATATCTGAAAAATAGTAAAAACTACGTAATTTGCCCAAATGATTGTAGACGATGTCTTCATTGATCCTTCACTTGATTACACATAGGATGGATATTTTGGAAATTATTATTTATTATGTAAATGTGAGTAATGTAAGTGTATTGCCTAATGTGAAACTGTGTAATCTGTCTTTTACATAGTACTGGAACATATTAATTTCAGCACTTCTAAGGCCGATTTGAAACATGTATCTTGCATTGTTTGCTGTTGGATGAACTGATTGTTAAAAGTACTAAATTGAAAGAAGATCAATACTGTTGTGTTTCGGTGATTAAACCAAATGTTCCCATTACATATTACAATAATCTTGTGTTTGAAACAATGATTATGTGGACTGGAAACATGTGCAACTGACTGAAAGCATTCCATCAGGTTTTGAAAGAATGACTAGCTGCGTTACAAGTGTGATCAGTTTGGATTTTTGTACTAAGAGTTTTGAAAATGTACACCTTACTTGTGAAAATAGTACCAAAGCGAGAAAAAAAAAACTGTTATCAGGCACGGAGCCAGACGTTGTAAACATTCGGAGCTTTGCCCCAACGACATGGGTTTGATGTGATGCAAGATAGGGACTTCTACACTTAGTGCGAGCGCGCATTGCGCGCGAGCGAACATTTTTGTCCATTATTTGAGCGCAAAATGGGGAGTCAGGTGGCTGAGCGGTGAGGGAGTCGGGCTAGTAATCTGAAGGTTACCGGTTCGCCCTGGCTGCGCAAAATGACGTTGTGTCCTTGGGCAAGGCACTTCACCCTACTTGCCTCGGGGGGAATGTCCCTGTATTTACTGTAAGTCACTCTGGATAAGAGCGTCTGCTAAATGACTAAATGTAAAATAGTTTGAGCTTTATGTAAAATAAACAGACGTTTTTCAATTGGTAAAAACCTTGTCTAGTGATGCCATCACTCCGGCCCTGCTCCCATCCATCCTCCCTGACGCGTATCGTTACGGTAGCGTCGCCCGTCCCAGCTATCGGTAGCTGATCTGAAAAAACGTTTTAGAAAAGACAGGCTATGGACCCAACCAACTCTATTTGGGAGGGGAGAACTCCCTCACATGGTACAACCCATGCTGAGGCTGAGGTGTCAGAATGCAGAACGTGTGTAGCCTACTTTAAGAGAAGATAGACTAACGTGACAAATGTCAAACAAACAAAAAAGTCCTTGACCGCCTAAAAGTGAAGCGGCCCACCGGCCCAAAAGTGAAGCGGCCCATCGGGAACTCTCCCGATTACCCACCCCGGCCCTGCATGTGTGTGTGTGTGGTAGCATGTGTGTGTGGTAGCATGTGTGTGTGTGTGAGCATGTGTGTATGTGTGTGTGTAATATCTCATCTCCATGCTTGATCAGGCCCCAGATCCACAGCACCCAGGCAGCCTATCACAGCACTGCACATTCCAAAGTGCCAATCACAAAGGCTGCAGGGGGCATGTCCCTGTGGCTGTGGCTGCTCCTATTGGCTGTGCTGGCAGCCTTCCTGTACTTCATTTACTCCAGCATGGAGGCCAACACAGAAAGCCCGTTTGGAACAGGACACATCCACAAATAGTCCTCTCACTCTTTCTCCTCACTCTCTCTCTCTCTGCTACCTCTCCATTTTCCCATTCTCTCCTTCTCTTTCCTCCATTTTCTCTCCCCCCTTTCTTTTCTGTTCCTGTTCTTACATCTGCACCTAAATTACCAAAGTTTTTTTTATTAAATAAAACAGCAGAAGTCTTGCAAAAATATTTTTGGTGTGTTTGCTAGTCGTACATACAAACCTCATTTCCAAGAAAAGGGATATTTTCTAAAATGTTATAAAAAGATACATCTGTGATTTGTCAAGTTTCTTGAAACTAACTGACTGAAAAAATATAAATGTTTTCACTAACCCACTTAATTGTATTTTTTAAGTATTCACCGTTTCAGAATTTGATGCCTGCAAACTGCAACACGTGAAAAATAAACTGGAGGATTCCCCAGTGCTCAGGTTAATTGGCAGGATTTGGCATAACAGGAGCATCGACCAAAAGCTCAGTGTTTATAAAGAATGGGTCTGGGCTCATCGCTTCATGCCATCTTTGTGAAAGGATTGTCCATTCAAAAAGAACATGGCTCAACACAAGTTGCAAAGACTTTAGGTCGTTTAGCTTGTACAGCGCATAATATTGTGGAAAGATTCAGGGAACCTGGAGAGATCTCATTGTTTAGGGCGGGAACCCACGGCTGAATGTTTGTGATCTTCGAGGGCTCAGATCTCATTGCTACTGTGATACTGTACAGTGTTTCCCACAGATTAGAAAGCAATTTGTAGTGGTGGTGGTGGGGGGGTGGGGGGGGGGGGGGGGGTTGTTCCATGTCAGACTGGGTGGGGGGTCAAAATAATTCCTTTGTTATTAATTTGTTCGTTACACATAACTTTATTATATTAAATATTAATCAAAAATTATTCACACCTTCACAAAATCCACACGCCCAACCCAAAATCCACATATTTAACACCCTATACAAAAGTCACACCCCATTCAAGTCCTATCTGCCAGAAACAGAAGAATAGAAATGTGTTCCCTTGTCCTGAGACCTGCTTTCTTACCTGCCTGTTTCTACATCTGTTTGTCCACCTCACCTGTTGCTTCAGCTGGCTCTCTCACAGCAGCATGTTGGATGCTGTCCTCCTCTCCTACTCTTTCTTCAATGCCTAATGAATCTCTTTCTCTCTCTGACCCTGTCTTTCTGCTTGAGCAGCACTGGTTGAAGCCCGAAAATATTGTAAACAAATTCTGCATACAGTATGCAGGTCGCAACGCTAGTGCTAAATAATTATTTAGCTAGACGGCTCCATGACGGTGGGTAAGTAGGGCTCGTGAGACTGCTCACCAAAAGAACGAAGGGGAACCAACTTGTCTAGCAGATTAAGACATGTTCGTAGGTACCGAGCGAAAAGTAGCCTCAACTTTCCTAGACTTTTAGCTATAGTACTAATGTTGAAGGCTCGCTGATATCGCTGTCTGTCTTACTAGAACGTATCTATGTGTCGTTGCTAACGTGTGCTGATGTTGTACCTGCTTTCTGTGTGTGTATGTGAGAGAGACACGTGAGTGACAGAGAGACGGAGGGAGAGCAGGGAAAGGAAATGCAGATGAACGAATACGCTGCGTGTTTTAGATAGCGTTAAAATATAGGCTAATTCAATGATAATAACGAAACGCAATATGTGGCGGCCGGTGTTGATTCTGTGGCACCGCCACAAATTAGTCTGTGTGGGAAACACTGCTGTAAATATACAGTTCATGCAGATCATGCCAACATATAAAGACATACACACACATATATTGGCACAGATAATCGTACATACAAAGCCTGCATCAAACCCCACATTTATAACAGAATTTAATTTCTCTAAATAAAGTAGAATATATTGGTATTATTTAATTGAAAAATCATAAATTTGTAAAATGTTCAAATTCTGCACAACATTTTTTGTCAGGTAGACAGACAGGTAGCTCGTCCAATCACTGCATTCAGGCCGAATGCCATCATAAGACCGTAATGATTGGTCGTGTTTATTTGATGTTTATTACAGTCCTGCGACGCCCACAGATTTGGGATTGATTTTGTTTGACTGTCAAACCTTTAGATGTATTGGTTGCTATCAGGATATGAAGTTTATATCGGCAAATATGACAACAAGTACATTGCCTACTCTGCCTTTAAGTCCTGTGTCTGTTGCCTTCTCTCTTCTCAGCTGATTGATGCCATATCAACTCATGAACCCAGATTAGCCACAGACTAGCAATCACCCCGTTAGCAACGGGTCGTTTGTTTTAAGAAGTGACAGTTAGCTTGAGTTAGCTTTTAGCTAACTCAAATTCTGTTGCCATAGGTGACGAGTCACTGCTGGTCCCGCAAAATCCGAACTCCTGTGTTGTGATGATGCTTGTCTCTGTGTTCAGGCCAGGTCATGTGATATGTCCAGGCCAGGTCATGTGATATGTCCAGGCCAGGTCACAATGTGGAAGTTCGGAGCAAAGGCTAATGGGACTAGACTGGGCCTGTGGTCTGCAGAACAAACGAGGGCTCTGGCAGTGACATCACAGCTGGCCTGGGGGGTAGCAGAGGTGAAAGGTCAGGGAGATGTACAGTATCGTACTGTGTTATCCGAGTGTGTTTTCTGTTATCTAACAACATCTAACAACAACATCTAACAAGGGCTAAAGTCTTGACCTGTCTCTTCACGCAGGACGGATGTGTGTGTTAGGACAGTGTAATACTCAGCTGTCCTCACGTGTGTGTGTGTTAGGACAGTGTAATACTCAGCTGTCCTCACGTGTGTGTGTGTGTTAGGACAGTGTAATACTCAGCTGTCCTCACGTGTGTGTGTGTTAGGACAGTGTAATACTCAGCTGTCCTCACGTGTGTGTGTGTTAGGACAGTGTAATACACAGCTGTCCTCACGTGTGTGTGTGTGTGTGTGGACAGTGTAATACACAGCTGTCCTCACGTGTGTGTGTGTTAGGACAGTGTAATACACAGCTGTCCTCATGTGTGTGTGTGTTAGGACAGTGTAATACACAGCTGTCCTCACGTGTGTGTGTTAGGACAGTGTAATACACAGCTGTCCTCATGTGTGTGTGTGTTAGGACAGTGTAATACACAGCTGTCCTCACGTGTGTGTGTGTTAGGACAGTGTAATACTCAGCTGTCCTCACGTGTGTGTGTGTGTGTTAGGACAGTGTAATACACAGCTGTCCTCGTGTGTGTGTGTGTTAGGACAGTGTAATACACAGCTGTCCTCACGTGTGTGTGTTAGGACAGTGTAATACACAGCTGTCCTCGTGTGTGTGTGTGTGTGTTAGGACAGTGTAATACTCAGCTGTCCTCACGTGTGTGTGTGTTAGGACAGTGTAATACAAAGCTGTCCTCACGTGTGTGTGTGTTAGGACAGTGTAATACACAGCTGTCCTCGTGTGTGTGTGTGTGGACAGTGTAATACACAGCTGTCCTCGTGTGTGTGTGTTAGGACAGTGTAATACACAGCTGTCCTCACGTGTGTGTGTGTTAGGACAGTGTAATACACAGCTGTCCTCACGTGTGTGTGTGTTAGGACAGTGTAATACACAGCTGTCCTCACGTGTGTTTGTGTTAGGACAGTGTAATACACAGCTGTCCTCACGTGTGTGTGTGTTAGGACAGTGTAATACTCAGCTGTCCTCACGTGTGTGTGTGTGTGCCTACCGGCTCCCCTCGAAGCCAAGCGCGGTGATGAAGATGTTGATGAGGACCGTGAAGAACACGAACACCGTGGCTGAGTTGTTCATCATGTTTAGCTTCGCATGCTTCCTCACGTCGTTCAGGTCGTACTTTACTGAGGAGACACACATTCACAATCACACACACACATACACACATCTGAATAAACTGGAACTGTTGTCAAGAGAGGCAGGAGTGAAAGCATTAGGTGTTTTTGTATCTGTGTTCATATGTATATTGTTCAGTATGTGTAGAAAGTGTGTGTGTGTGTGTGTGTGCCCCCACCTATGAAGACCAGCAGCAGCCCCACCACCACCTGCAGGGTGATGGACAGGGAGAGCAGCACCAGCAGGGGAATGTAGAAGCGGTACTGCGGCCCCACGTACAGCAGGGTCTTCAGCTGGGAGGAGTTGGCCATGAGCAGAGCCACGTCCAGCATGCTCTGGGCAGCGCTCTTCTTGGTGGCATAGTGGTTCATGTTGATGCCGCGGAACTCTTTCTCATTGGCCGCCTCCTGTGCCTGGAGGCAGAGGAGGCGGGGTTAGTGTGGGGGAGGCGGAGTTAGTGTTCAGTGTTCTATCACAGTGTTCTGTATGTGTGCTCTGTCTCTGGTCTCTGTGTTCTGTGCTTTGTCACTGTGTTCTGTCACTGTGCTCTGTCACTGTGTTCTGTCACTGTGTTCTGTCACTGTGCTCTGTCACTGTGCGCTGTCTCTGTGTTCTGTCTCTATGTTCTGTGTCTGTGTTCTGTCTCTTTGCTCTGTGTCTGTGTTCTGTCTGTGTTCTGTCTCTGTGCTCTGTATCTGTGCTCTGTCACTGTCTTCTGTCTCTGTGTTCTGTCCGCAGTGAACCGCTGTCTCATCAGAGAGGAATGACTTCAAATAACAAATGTTCTTTTACACAAAGAGTTCAGACAGAACAGTGTTACCTGGTAACACACCCCTCTTTGTGTAGAAGAACATTTGTTATTTGAAGTCATTCCTCTCTGATGAGACAGCAGTATCTGTGTTACCAGGTAAAGCGCACGCACGCACACACGCAGCTGTGTAGGCAGTGTTTGGGAGGGCTCAGATCCATAGAAAAAGAGAGTTGCGACACGCTTTCATCTCGCCGACACGTGATCACGTGGTTCAAGTAGCTCGCTGTAGTTCCAAAAACCTCTTTTTGGAACTACTGCATTGTATAACCAAGTTTTCAATGCAGCTGGCTAACGGAAGTCGCTTTCTCAGGCAAATGATGAATGAAACAGGCTCGTTAAAGAAATCCGAGATTCTGGCTATCTTCAGCAGACTCGTATCTCCAAAAAGCAGTCCTCCCACGTTTTTGGTGTAGAATGGAGTGAAATACAACATTCACTGCCAGTGAAACACTAGAAAGGTAGAGCTTTTTTTTCATGTGGTTCCGGTAGCTCGCTGTAGTTCCAAAAACCCCCACTGCTGTCAACCTGTATGAATGGTTTTCGGCGGGACAGACAGCAGCACCATCTCGATTCACGGACATTTTCGGTGTAACACATAATATCAATTGGTTACTGGTGTGTTGTATCATGTATGTCTGATACTTTATTAACATTTATGTCTATTACATTAACTTCTAATACATAACGCAATATTGTGAAGCAGAGCTAGAAATGGCTATGCTAGCTACCATACCGTACATACCAAACAGTAGCCTAATGAGGACTATATTGTTCCACTTAACGTTTAACCTTCGACTGTTGAAGTAAATGGGACTTGTTAAACGTTTTTTCATTCATCAGCCCACTTACAATTTACCACATTAACAACACTTATATTTGTAGTACTTGATGCAAGTTGAATCTAACCATTATCACCAGCAACTGCTCAATTTAAGACAAGAAAGGAGTTTGGTAAATAGAACAGAATATACAAGGCAACCAATTGCATTCAATAAAACATTTTATTTAGTGATCCGGTGATCTTCTGGCTATGATACACGTACAGCTAGCTACAGTAAAAGTGTTGCTTACGTTAGATACTAGACCTACAGTCTAGCTCTAACTGCATTTAGAATCTAACAAGCTATATCTTACGATAAACTTTAACTAAAGCTGGCTATATAAAATACTACTAATAACAATTGATATGTGGTGGTAGAAATATGAAAAAATGCAGGATTTTCATCAATTTACCAGCTAACTTGCTTCGGAGACATTGAAAATGAATGGGGTTCAACAGTGAAAAATACAATGTTTGGAACTATAGGTAGCATGTGGCACGCTTTACTTCCTCATTCCTCGATAACAATGGGAGTCTATGGACGTGTCGCAACTCTCTTTTTCTATGGCTCTGGGAGGGCCTATTGGGTTTGGTTTCACCTCACTAGGCAGGGCTTGAAATGACATGTCTCTCATGTTGCCTCTGTATCTACCTGCCTTCAGCTTCTCCAAACACACACACAACTCCACACCACTACACACACACAGATATACACTTACACACACAGCTACACACAAAACTACAGAACTACACACACGTTAATCCTCATATACCAATCACTTTCAAATGTATAAAAAAAAATTAGGACGACACAAAGTATCTTACAAACGTCTCAACAACAGTATTTAATATTATTATATATAGACAGCCACTCGATGTGCCTAATGCACCATCATTCCCACGGCTGCGGGGCGCCCAGAGCGCGGCATGGTGACGACACACCAGGGTGTGAAAGTTCAGAAACAAAAGCGTTCTATTCGTTCCTCCGCGCAGAGGGGAGAAAAGCTCGGTAGTCGTGGACCCTCGAGCGACATGACGGAGACACGTCCCTTTTTTGATTCTCAAACACAAAACCTATCCTAACCCTACAATAAAGTGAACTTTACACCAAACAGTATGCAGTTCAATTAGCATATAGGCCTATAAGGTACCTTAAATCCATAAAACAGCAGAACATGTTTGTGGTTTTGAACAGGATTGAGCGGCGGGCACCTTTCTGGTAGTTAAGCTCAACAAGCGTTCAACATTTACGATTATCAATTGGCTAATAGTGTAGGCCTACCTTATTTAAGTGTGCGTGCGCCTTTTGCTGTGCGTGTATGAGCGTTTACCTCGACGTCACCCAGTTCTTTAAGGGCAACGTCCTCTCCATTTAGTCGGCTCGCGCTGTCCATTCTCCAAATCACGGAACTTCGATCGCTGAGCTCTGGTCTTCGGTTCTACGGTGTTATGGTCGTGGTCCGGTCCAGACCGATCTCGGGACTGTTAGACAGGAAAACATGCGAACGTGAGTGTGTGTTTCCCCGGGGCTAACGAGACATTAGAGTCTGCCCCTCCCACCCTCTGAAGTAGAGTTTCTCAAACGTTCTAAAGGCTTTGGAACCATCTGCCATTCTCTTGTTTCAACAATGCCTGTCCAATACTGATATATACATGTATTAGTGTATATAGTACTGTCCTAACCGTGATAACGACCCATTTATTTGAACCAGGTGTGTTGGAAGAGGTCATCAGATCATTTTCCTTTTAGCGGTTATATTAGCTAATTACTTTTAAAGGTCTCTTTAACCATCTCTATATTCATCCTGTTGCAGTATAAAATAGTTTAACAGTATGGTTGCTTCATTGTTAAAGTTTAGTAATAATTGGGTATAATTGTGCTTTTAAATGCTTGTATTTTTTAGTTTGATTTTATTTTAGTACTTCAATTTGTAGCTCAAGGTGCTTTACATAAAACCAATAAAACCAATAATACAAGTGATAAAAGTAATAATTAAAATAGCAACTCTATAAAAACAATAGATTCAATAGTGTAAAAGCTACACAATAGTGTAGCGGTTCTAAGCACGGGCGGCATGAAGAGAGGGGCGGCATTTATGTGTTTGGCGCACACTGCTTGCATAAAAAAGTAGTGCGTTTGTGTGTCCACACCCATTGTCGTGCCGTTTACTTGGTTGGGGGGGGTTTGGGGGTGGCATGGGTAAACTGCGCCAAATGTGCTAGGACCACCACTGGCCGTGCCCCCCTGTTTTTGGTTTTTCCCTGCCCTGTGTTTCCCTGTGTCTTGTTGAGTGGTTTCAGTTCTCCTTGGTGTTATTGTGTCTACCTGTGTCTTGTTTGGTTCTGTGTATTTAGGTTCCTGTTTTGTGTCCAGGCTTTGTCTTGTCCTTGCCCTTGTTACTGTGAGTACCCTGCTTGTTTCCCTGTCATAATGAATAACCCCTTGTTTGATGCTCTACCTGGCCACCTCTCCTGTGTTGGGGTCCTACCCCACCACACTCCGTAACACAATCGGTGTGTGAAGAGACATTTTTCATCTTTGAATTTATAAAGATACTTTTTCAGTGAAAGAATCACAAACTGTTATTCCAGGTCGTGGTGAACATGTGCATACAACCGCCTTGTTTGGCGTTACAGACTTTTCCCATAAAGTTCTATTCAGGAGTTTGAAGTGCTCTGTCTCTTCTATAATGTACCTGGGGTCTCTGAGGGCCAGTCTAGTTTGTTTTTGTGTTTATTTCTCTGTTATGATGGTTATTATCCAAGCCTTTCAGACACACAAAGAGGACACACATATCTCACATTAAGATATTTAGGTTTATTTAATTATTATTTAAGTTGAAGGTCTCAGCCTGCCTGGGCGGCTTTCTCACATACATTCTGGCCAACTTTGCCTTCATCAAAGTCATTGAGGTAGTTCTCTAAGACCTCTGGGTTTGACCATTGTTCTGGTAGTGATTTTCCGACCTCCAGTTCCAAACTTCTTTCCTTCAGGATTTCGGCGATTGTTTTTTTGTTTTTTACCAAATGTTTGCCGATAAGTGTACCACACTGTGAACATAACAGATATGAGTGATTTAACCTAGTGGGGATTCACTGACATACTTGGAAAAGGGAAAAAAATGGCAGCTGTAATGACTAGAAAGTGGGACACAAGCGGACACACAGACAGGGGAACTTCTACTGGCAGTTGGTAAACTCAGCAGGCCGGAATCGGCGTTCCGGCAGACAACAAACAAGTCAGCAAGACAGCCTAAAGTATAAACACAAAGGGAAGGCAGGCAGGCAGCAGACTTGGTGACAAACTACAGCATCACAGACTGGGGAGCACTCAGACAGCACACAGACAGCACACAGACAGCACACAGACAGCACTCAGACAGCACACAGACAGCACTCAGACAGCCCACAGACAGCACACAGACAGCACACAGACAGCACTCAGACAGCACCACAGACAGCCCACAGACAGCACTCAGACAGCACACAGACAGCACTCAGACAGCACCACAGACAGCCCACAGACAGCACTCAGACAGCACACAGACAGCACCACGGCGGGGAAATTGTCAGATTGAGCAGCTACAGCTGAGGCAGCCAGTCTTACCTGCAGGGAAACATTTTCTCCATAGCGCACGTAGGTAGCTAGATGTTCACAGTTGTTGGTAAAGGGACGATAATGTTTGCATTGTTTGTGTTTCTCAATGATTCTTTTAATCATTTCAGCTTCAGTGCTTTTAGGCAACTTTCCAAAATCGTCATTTGCCAGCTTGTGTTCCTTCCCGGAAAGCGAGCCAAAGACACAGTTAGCAAGTGGAATGCCTACTGGACCTGCAGTAAGAACAAGCCCACCAGGGCATCATTAGTCTTTAATGCCCACTCAAGCTCAGTTAGGGCTGGGCGACATTGAACTCAAGCTCTCAGTTAAGGCTAGGCAATCCCACAAGTCATATCCTGGTATTTTTAGTCTGAATAGCGATATCTGTATTTTCTATGACGTGGGCTAAATGTTTAGTTGTCAGTCGATGTTTAAGATGTCCCTTAGTTGATTCGGTGGCACACAGACACACACTGAGATTCCTGGAATTATAGATAGTGCAGTGCCCGTGATGCAGCTGGTGATTATAATGTCGGTTAGTTGATGTCTGCAATGTGCAGGTAGAGTTCTTGCATCAGTAAATGCATTAACTCATGTAATAAAATGGACTGATCTATACTGACATAAAGTATCCAACTTATGTTGTTTTTCTGTTAGCTAGCTAGAAGTTCATCCACAAAGAAAACCCTTTAAAAGAAGCTGATTCAATGTTATACCAGCTGTCAGCACTTCAACACCTGCATCGGCGTTGTAATAGTGATACAACAATGTGCTTCTAAATGAAAGTAGCCTATAGAGCTTAGTGGAGCTCAGCGACACGTTGTGTAGTTCGATGCTTTTAGGGATCAAACGCAGCATTGCACTTGTAACAGACGTGGTCTTGCAAGCTCCGTCAGAGGCATACGGGCCACTGTTCACTCCGACCAGGAGTCGAACCGACCACCTCTGACTTCCCAAGCGCCACCACTACCAACTACGCCAACGAAAAGCAATTCGTTGACGCGGGTGGCCTGTTACATACCTGAGGAGTGAGTTTCACCGATACACACCGGCTACCCACTTCCTTGGGTGCTGAGACTGACACATGAAATGTTATAACTTAGCACAGTATCCGGTTCTCAGGTTAATTGTTCCACTAAATCCCACTATAAAACTTGCACACACACAGCCAGACAGAGATTCCTTGCATTATTCTACAGACAGGGGCGGTTCTAGGAGGGGGGCCATGGGGGGCCAGTGCCCCTGTGACAACAAGCTTGGACCCCCTTGTGTCCCCCCTAAATATTGAGTCTGAATTGTTATACACATGGTCTTTTGCCTGTTAATGCCTGCAATGCAGTGACGAAAACTACATGACAACATTCATATTTAACCTTAAGACACGTGAGTTCTAAATATTTCCGACGGTCCCCAAAGTGTAAGTTATTTTTCCGAAAGGGTAGCTAGCTAGCTTTAGTTAGCTTCCGGGCTAAGTAAGCTAGCATAATACTCGTAGTAATGCTACTACCGTGCTAGTGTTACTTGTTAGCCTTCTCATTAGTACATTTTGAAGCCATACTAAAGCGTTTGTGGCATAGTTTTTGTCCATCGGAAAATATTCAGTTGGAATGTTCAAAATCGCATATATGCGACGTTACGCTGTGAGACCTGCATTCGAACGATCACATATGTGCGACGCTACTCCTTAACGGGTTAATGTAACTGGCCCCTGTAACAGTACAACTGGCCCCAGCTTGGCCCTCCTAGTGAAAGGGTCTAGAACCACTACTGTGTACAGATGAATCTCAACTAAATCGCATCATGCAATCGCTTCATTTTAACAATTTTGAAATTCACATAGGCCTACCTGTATATTCAAAAATGTCGCTTTCATCGTTTGTCTTGTGGAAGCCATCCACCTTTTCCTTTCCCACATAAACGGCAAAGTGCTTAAAAATGATTACTGGAATGCATGGAATTCGTTTTGGGAAAGCAATTATATCTCCAAACTCGTACTGTGAATGTGAATAAGAATGCAGTCATTAGATTCCAAACAGTACATGCCATAAATATTCCTTATACAAACCCCTATCTCAACAATTCAAAATTGACACTAAGGCCAATTAGGTTTTTTAAATAAGCTGGTATTTGCTAGCCTCTTGAACAGCACAGTTTGCTAGCCCCTTGAACAGCACAGTTTGCTAGCCTCTTGAACAGCACAGTTTGCTAGCCCCTTGAACAGCACAGTTTGCTAGCCTCTTGAACAGCACAGTTTGCTAGCCTCTTGAACAGCACAGTTTGCTAGCCCCTTGAACAGCACAGTTTGCTAGCCCCTTGAACAGCACAGTTTGCTAGCCCCTTGAACAGCACAGTTTGCTAGCCTCTTGAACAGCACAGTTTGCTAGCCCCTTGAACAGCACAGTTTGCTAGCCCCTTGAACAGCACAGTTTGCTAGCCTCTTGAACAGCACAGTTTGCTAGCCTCTTGAACAGCACAGTTTGCTAGCCTCTTGAACAGCACAGTTTGCTAGCCTCTTGAACAGCACAGTTTGCTAGCCTCTTGAACAGCACAGTTTGCTAGCCTCTTGAACAGCACAGTTTGCTAGCCTCTTGAACAGCACAGTTTGCTAGCCTCTTGAACAGCACAGTTTGCTAGCCTCTTGAACAGCACAGTTTGCTAGCCTCTTGAACAGCACAGTTTGCTAGCCCCTTGAACAGCACAGTTTGCTAGCCCCTTGAACAGCACAGTTTGCTAGCCCCTTGAACAGCACAGTTTGCTAGCCCCTTGAACAGCACAGCTAACGGACACAGCAGGGAGGTACAGAGAGGTAGCCTACAGAAGTGTTACCCTATAGCAGTCCGTTTGATAAGTAGCCAATAAGAAAAGAAAATAAGAAAACTGCTGGTTTAACATCAGTTAATATATAAAAAGAAAAATTGGACAAAGATCCATGACACTGTAACACTTTAAATTACAATTGTTAGTAAATTACACATTTCTACATCAATTAATTATTGAATCATTTTTATTGTGAACTACTCACGTAAGTATAATTCATTTGTAATTTAAAGAGTACACATATTATAGTTATAGCATTAACAAAAACCAAAAATATAAATGTACATGTATTCCCACTAGGTATTTAGAAGCCACTGCACTAATCACCTGAGCCACAATGACCCCTTGTGTACAAAACCTACATAAACCTTTTATTCAACTATAAACTATAAACCCTAAAAGTCACTGACCGCCTCAACTGTCACTGTGATGACCAGGACAAGGAGCACGGCTCCACTCAACAGCAGTCTCATCTCTGCAGCTGGAAACACATGAATCAGGACAACATGAATCAGGACAACATGCCAAAGGGGTTATTGCATACAGTAGAAGATCTCAAAATGTTAGAATCATCTCATGTGCTTTAGCAAGATACTGTGTGATTATTACATTGCCACATCAAAGCTGGAGTACAACTGGTGTTGGAATACAGTAGAAAAATATACAAGTAAACTCTACATGTCAGAAAAATTCCTCAAATGTATTCACCTTAGTTCTTCTCTTCAGGAGACAATTTAGAGTTTCAAGAAAGTCTGAAGAAAATTTGACATTGAACATTTGTTATATTAGTCATACAGTGAGTTTGTAAAACATGATATATTGAAGTATGAATGTCAGAAAACACCTGCTGCCTTCAGAGTTCCAAACAATGAAACAGTTTACAGTATAAATGATGAACAATAACAATAATGAACTCTTGTAACTCAAAAGCACAAAAGACACAAAACTCTTACCTGCTTTCCAGAAACATCTGAAGCCCTAACATCTGAAGCCCTCTCAGACAGACGAAAGCAGACCCTTAAATATAGTTCAGAACAGTGGAGGACAACCCAGCACATGATAACAGTGGGCTGATGTCTATCATCCAGACTCATTTCACTTCCATCTCCAGGGAAGAGTTTATTACATGTGAGATTCAAATTCTGTCCTGACACTGATATGAAGCTATAGGAGCTCTGCCACTTCTTATCTCCCAACACATATGTCTGCTGCTGGCACCTACACACGTCCATGTTGTTGAGGGAAATTAAGAGAATTGGTACATTTATCTATCCAGCCTCATCAGAAACCTGTTTTTAAACCGTGAATATCAGAGGAGGACCTCATGCATCGGGGGGTCGCAAACTATGAACCAATGCAATTTGTTGGCCGTGTTTCACAAAGTTATATCACATCTCTAAAGCAACATTGTCTGAGTTTAAATGGGCTGCTAAGGGGTTTTATAGCTAAATATCTTCATTGAATGATGTCGAGCATCTTCAGCCAAGACTTGACGATACCACACAGCATCACTGGGATCTTGGGGAAGGTTTGTTGTTTATCAGAAAGATCTTACAGTGCAGGGTCAAATGATCTTGTTCTCCCAACAGCTGTGTAGGTAAAAAGCCCTTGGCAGTGGGAGAGATCGGAGGAGAGAGACCAGTCTGGTTCAGACTGACAGAAAGGAGACACTAACTCAAATGGCAGCGTGTTTCTGCAGTGCTATGTAGAACCATGAAGAACCATGTTCCACAGGACCCTGAGGCCACAGTGGACACACACTCGAGGACTGGACCAGTCCGGACCAGTTTGGACCAGTTTGGACCAGTCTGGACCAGTTTGGACCAGTCTGGACCAGTCTGGACTCATCTGGACCAGACTGGCATATCCGCATGAATCTGTGGATTGAAGGATTCATATATCTATGTGTCTATTCCAATATGTAATGATAGTATTCAATGACACAAATCTGTGTTCTAGAAAGAGTGGTCTGGAGTCGCAGAGGTCCGATAATATCAGCTTTAATGCAGCAGTTGGAAATCAACAAGTACAGAGCTCTGGAGTTGTCTAAGTTTCCCTACCCGCAACAGAGTTTGGGCTGGTTCACGAAGTCCAACTGGCTATCTTTCCCTGCCCCAGCATATGATATACAGTGCAATTAAAACAGAAAGATGAAAAGAGGGTTGAGCTTGTTCTCTCGTGCATCAGGGAGTTGTTCTTGCCTCCGCGTCCCACCTGCTCGGGTGCCATCTCCACCCAGATTCAAGGTTGTTTCTGAAAATGAAAAGATAGAGACACAAAGAACAGCCTGCTTCCCACACTCAGTGTGAGACCCAATGTTTAAGCCTGGGCACACTTCTAAGTTCATAACTTTAATAAGCACAATGCATAACTTTAATAAGCACAATATATTCTTTAGGATCAATCCTCTCAGTGTGTCCTCGCCTCTCCATCCAGCAGGACCAGGTACCATGTCCTAGCCTCTCCATCCAGCAGGACCAGGTACCATGTCCTAGCCTCTCCATCCAGCAGGACCAGGTACCATGTCCTAGCCTCTCCATCCAGCAGGACCAGGTACCATGTCCTAGCCTCTCCATCCAGCAGGACCAGGTACCATGTCCTAGCCTCTCCATCCAGCAGGACCAGGTACCATGTCCTAGCCTCTCCATCCAGCAGGACCAGGTACTATGTCTTAACCCTTGTGCTGCCTTCGGGTCACATGACCCAAAGGTTCATAACGAACCATTGTTGTGTTTACCCAATACAAAAACAAATACAAATAATTTTATTTTAACCTTTGCAATGTGGGGTGTCTGAGACAGCCCAACAGAAAAGGCTTCACTTTGTTTTTGTATGAGGTAAATTTGTCGCAATACGACGGTGGGTCACAATGACTAATGGGTCAGAATGACCCGAAGATAACACAAGGGTTAAGCACAGCACACACATGCCACCTCAACGTTCTACATGCTTATTTGAGTAAGATCACATGTGGTTCACGGTTACAATTAGATAAGTTAGACGTTAAAGAACATTTGCCTATCCTGTCCCTGTGCTAAAGAACAACGCCTCCTCTGGGTTTGATGTGTTTGACAAGGCAGGATAGTAGATACCAACTTCTCTTATCAAAGTTGTTGTAGGGTTTTGCATGAATGGACAAGATGACTCATTCAGCTTAAGACTTTTGTGAGCAGTGACGGTTGGCCTTATCTCAACAATGTCCCACCTTCTCTGAGATTGAGAGGTGGAGGAGAAAAGCATTAATATTGCTGAAGGCACAATAGTTGTGACACTTGTCCTTCCTACAGTGATTAATGGATCATTTCTAATGGGATAAGTGCTGTAAGAACCCACACTCTACGTGTTCCAAACACAAGGAAACGTCTTACGTTTGGTGAAGCGCTGTTCAGTTTTTTGAAACATAACCGGTAAGTTTCAGATTTGTCAGGTAAAATAAATCATTTCCAGACATCTGACTGACAAGTCTGTGTGCTCAGACACTCTCCTCTCTCTCCTGGTCTCTCCTCTCTCTCTCCTGGTGTCTCCTCCTGGTCACCTGGTCACCAGTCACGTCTCAGACAGCCTTGAGAACCTTCAACAAGGTCCGACTCCCCCTCACACCTCCTGCCTTTTCCCAAGCAGGCCTACTATGGGGGGATTTGAACCTGCTACCTCTTGATCTGCAGTCAAATGCTCTAACCACTGAGCTACACCCAAACCTAGAACACAATCTGACAATGAAAACTCAACACCAGTTTCATGATTGAATATATTCAATATTTGTGAAACTCCAGTCAGAATTTATATTGACAAAGAACACAATTACAGTAAATAAAAGTTGTAATTTAAACAAATTTATACACGTTGCTCACAAGCCTATGAATACATCTGAATGAAATTCATAACTTTTTTAATAGTTTTACCAACTGTAAAAGTGTGACATTAAAACATGTTTTGATGGCCATTCAGTGTGAGAGCAGCTCTGGGTCCTGGCTGGAGGGTCAGAGCAGAGCAGCTCTGGGTCCTGGCCGGAGGGTCAGAGCAGCTCTGGGTCCTGGCCGGAGGGTCAGAGCAGAGCAGCTCTGGGTCCTGGCTGGAGGGTCAGAGCAGAGCAGCTCTGGGTCCTGGCCGGAGGGTCAGAGCAGAGCAGCTCTGGGTCCTGGCTGGAGGGTCAGAGCAGAGCAGCTCTGGGTCCTGGCCGGAGGGTCAGAGCAGAGCAGCTCTGGGTCCTGGCTGGAGGGTCCTGATGATGCAGGAAGTCTCTGATGATGCAGGAAGTCTCTGTATCTACCGGACAGAGCCTCCAACTGGACCGCTGGAACACACACACACAGTGAGTGAGTCAGTGAATGTGTGTGTGCGAGAGTGTGTGTGTGCGCCGAGAGTGTGTGTGTGCGACAGTGTGTGTACCTACAAAGGGGGTGCTTCTCTCCATGTCTCCAGTGCAGAGCTCCTGTGTTGACGTCCCTCACAGTCTCCACCACACACTCACACACCTCAGATACCTGCTGCAACACTCCCAGCTCCTGGAGGGAGGGGGAGGGAGAGGGGGAGGGAGGGAGAGGGGGAGGGAAGGAGGGGGAGGGAAGGAGGGAGGGAGGGGGAGGGAGGGGGGGAGGGAGAGGGGGAGGGAGGGAGGGGGGGAGGGAGAGGGGGAGGGAGGGAGGGGGGGAGGGAGAGGGGGAGGGAGGGGGGGAGGGAGGGAGGGGGAAGGAAGGAGGGAGGGGGGAGGGAGAGGGGGAGGGAGAGGGGGAGGGAGGGAGAGGGGGAGGGAGAGGGAGAGGGGGAGGGAGGGAGGGGGAAGGAGGGAGGGGGGGAGGGAGGGAGGGAGGGGGGGAGGGAGAGGGAGGGGGAGGGAGGGGAGGAGAAATAAATAAAGTGACAATGTGAGTGAAAGATCTTGAAAGTGAAAGAATGAAAGTGTGCTGCTGTGTAAGTAAGTGTAGTGTGTGTGTGTGTGTACCGTGCTGCAGGTCAGCAGCAGCTGGTGTACTCTGCTGAAGGTGTGTGTGTGTGTGCTGGGGTTGGGGGGCGCTCTGCTGCAGTAGGGCCTGAGGTCAGCATCGTACACACGGCTGAACACAGCCATGAGCTGCAGCAGGTCACACAGCGCCACACGCAGCGCACACGCAGAGAACACGCTGGGACGCTGAGCCTCGCCACGCAGGAACTCACACTGAGAGAGGAGGAGAGAGAGGGAGGGAGGGGGAGGGAGAGGGGGAGAGGAGGAGAGGAGGGAGATAGGAGGGCAAGAGGAGGGAGAGAGAAGGGGAGGGAGAGAGACAGGAAGGGAGAGAGGAGGGAGAGAAAGAGAGGAGAGAGAAAAGGAGGGAGAGAGAGAGGAGGGAGACGAAGGATGAGGGAGAGGGAGAGAGGGGGAGGTGGACAGGAGGGGGAGGGAGGGAGGGAGGAAGAGGAGGTGGAGAGAGAAGGTAGAGAAAGAGGACTATTCACTAATTTAAAAGCACTTACACACACCACATCATTCAGCATTTACTGAATTTACATTTACATCATTTACTTCCATACTGACCTCTGGTACATACATACATTCATACATACATACATACTGACCTCTGCCTGTAGTTGCTCGAGGGCAGTCTGGGTGGACTGGAGGAGGGCTGTGACATCATCAGTCCTAGCCCTTGGCATGCTGGGTACTGACCTCAGACCTTTCCTAGGAGCCCTGGAGAGAAAGTGAGGAGGTTAGTGAGGAGGGGGGAAGTTAAAAAAGAGACAGAGAGAAATACAGAGACAGAGGGATACCTGATGTCCACAGGCCAGGGGTTGAGGGAGGGCTGGAGGATGTGTGTGAGGCAGGACTGAGCCTCTGGGTTAAACAGCTCTCTCAGGAGGCTGTCTCCAGCAGGCCCCACGCAGCCTGGGACCAAAGTTAGGAGCTGCTCCAGGAACTGCAGCTGCCGCAGGGGGCACACGCTACCCTGGGGGGGGGGAAATTGAGTGAGAATGTAATGGCAGTACACAAAGCCAATACTAAACTTCCCACGTTTGTGAATGTCTCCTCTCCTCCTCAACCACTCCCTCCTCTCCTCCTCAACCACACCCTCCATCCTCTCCTCCTCAACCACACCCTCCATCCTCTCCTCCTCAACCACACCCTCCCTCCTCTCCTCCTCAACCACATCCTCCCTCCTCCCCTCCCTTCTTACCTTGATCAAGTCCAGGTCATTTATTTCACACAACATCATCTCATGCCCAAAGCCAGCCAGCTCTTAGAACAGAGAGTGTGTGAGAAAGAGAGGAAATATTTACATTATTACATCATAATAATAAATTGTATTTGTAAAGCGTCTTCCTACAGTACATTATAATCACAGTCTTACTACATAAAATACAAAAACAGCTTGAAACTCTTTTATTGTTATTATAATTATTATGATTGATAACGAATCATCAATGTAATCCAGGGCCAGCCCTGCACTGCTTTAAAGGTCAACATGAGAATGAAGAATGAACGTATTAAAGCACGCCTGGTGGTTTTACAAAGCACAGCAGAAGATCAAGGACATCATTCTAACAGTGTTTCAGTGTTCAGAGATTAAGTCTGTATGTACCAGTCACATCGCAAAGTAAGCACATCTCAGCTAAATGAAATGTCTCAGCTACAATCTGGTGTGTGGTAGTAGTGCAGGTGTGGTAGTAGTGCAGGTGTGGTAGTCGTGGAGGTGTGGTAGTAGTGCAGGTGTGGTAGTAGTGGAGGTGTGGTAGTAGTGGAGGTGTGGTAGTAGTGCAGGTGTGGTAGTCGTGCAGGTGTGGTAGCCGTGGAGGTGTGGTAGTAGTGCAGGTGTGGTAGTAGTGCAGGTGTGGTAGTAGTGGAGGTGTGGTAGTAGTGCAGGTGTGGTAGTAGTGGAGGTGTGGTAGTAGTGCAGGTGTGGTAGTAGTGGAGGTGTGGTAGTAGTGCAGGTGTGGTAGTAGTGCAGGTGTGGTAGTAGTGGAGGTGTGGTAGTAGTGCAGGTGTGGTAGTAGTGGAGGTGTGGTAGTAGTGCAGGTGTGGTAGTAGTGGAGGTGTGGTAGTAGTGCAGGTGTGGTAGTAGTGCAGGTGTGGTAGTAGTGCAGGTGTGGTAGTAGTGGAGGTGTGGTAGTAGTGCAGGTGTGGTAGTAGTGCAGGTGTGGTAGTCGTGCAGGTGTGGTAGTCGTGCAGGTGTGGTAGTAGTGGAGGTGTGGTAGTAGTGCAGGTGTGGTAGTCGTGCAGGTGTGGTAGTCGTGCAGCTGTGGTAGTAGTGCAGGTGTGGTAGTAGTGGAGGTGTGGTAGTAGTGGAGGTGTGGTAGTAGTGCAGGTGTGGTAGTCGTGCAGGTGTGGTAGTCGTGCAGGTGTGGTAGTAGTGCAGGTGTGGTAGTAGTGGAGGTGTGGTAGTAGTGCAGGTGTGGTAGTAGTGGAGGTGTGGTAGTAGTGGAGGTGTGGTAGTAGTGGAGGTGTGGTAGTAGTGCAGGTGTGGTAGTAGTGCAGGTGTGGTAGTAGTGGAGGTGTGGTAGTGTGCTCATCACCTTGGTTCAGGGTGTCTGGGTCTCTAGTCCTTATGGAGGAGAGCCTCTTACTCAAAGATGGACTGATGCTGTAGAGAGAGAGAAAGAGGGGGAGACCAAATGTTAGTGAGGAGGAGGGTGAGAGATGGACAGTGGGAGAGATGGACAGTGGGAGAGATGAGGGGGGAGGGAGAGAGGAAGAGAGATGAGTGGGAGAGAGATGAGGGGAGAGAGGAAGAGAGATGAGGGAGAGGAACAGAGATGAGGGGAGAGAGGAAGAGAGATGAGGGGGAGAGAGTTCAGGGGAGAGAGGAAGAGAGATGAGGGGGAGAGAGATGAGGGGAGAGAGGAAGAGAGAGGGGAAGAGCGCCGATTACTTAAGTTAAGATACTCGACAGATACCGTTTACATAGTTACAGCAACTCACGTGGTACAAATCCAGGTGAGGATATCGGTGCGATGCTGGGAGGGCGTGCACAGAAGATCCAGCATACTGGCAGGCTCGCGGAGAAACAGTCCCTCCACCAACGCACACGACGCCGCCTGCGCAGTATGAAACAACACGATGTCGATATTATTATGATCCTACTTGTGCCCGCATAGAGTCCGCTTAGCTGTATAGTTATAGTTACTAAATTTATAAATAAACTAACTATATAGTTATACAGTAGCATTAACAGCCGGAACGTTAGCCAGTTAGCTTTGTAGGATACAGCAAGCTGGCCAATGTGTTGATAAGATTGACTCGGCGCATTCTATGTTGATACATCCAACAGTACAGCTTGCTGGGATTCCTAACGCCATACAAAGTAAAGGTTACAGTTGTAAGTAAACGTGTTCACCTGTAGAGCGGTGTAAACATTTAGGGCGAGTTGATTTTCTTTCAAAGCACCCGCCATCTTCCCTTCCATGACAGTTGGACGGATATGACGTATATTTTGTGAATGAATGCAATACTGCCCTCTAATGATCAATTGACATTAGTGCAACACATTTCAAAACCGTTCTTTAAAGGAGACATGACATGCTGTTTTTGGATGATTTTATATAGGCCTTAGTGGTCCCCAAATACTGTATCAGAAGTCTCTTTCCCGAAATTCAGCCTTGGTGCAGAATTACAGCCACTACTAGCAGTCCCACAAGGAGCTTTCCTCAGAATGCGCAGTTTTGGTGTCTGTAGCTTTAAATGCTAATGAGGAGCGGAGGGGAACCGAATAATCTTTAAATGTTGCATTAAAGATACATTCCCATGGATATTTTGAACTACTTACCAAATGACTCGCCATTGAAATCATCAGCATTCTAGTTTTGTTCTTATTCGCTGACGTTATTTGTGTGATAGACAGACGAAAATGTCCAATGATACTAGACACAGAAATGGCTATATTTGATTGGCTTAGATGGTTTTGGGAGCAGAGTTCCCGCCTTCTTCTACGGAGACACAAATTTTTTTTGCAAGTTACAAATCGTTTTTACAGAGCTCGCTCTCCTGGCACTAATTTCACGCCATACATTCTAAGGGTAGCAAGCTAGGTAACCATATACAGTAAAGCTACAAAATGATATAGCTTTAATTAACTTACTTGTCCGAGGTTAGTAGCTGGACGAAGGACAGTTAGTACTGATCCAGAATTTAATTTCAACAAGGCCAGTTTTGTATTAGCTCAAGTTGAGGAAACAGTCGTGGCTGAAGTGTTTGGCGCAGACATACAAAACAAATGCGCCTACAACAGAAGTTGTGTAGGCGCATTTCCAGAGAAAATTAAATTAAGATACTGGGTCTTCAGAGGCTCTGATGAAGGAACTGTAAAAATATTTTTGTTTTCCTTTGTACATCCAAACTGAGCAAATGTAATGCTTCGTTTGTTTGCAAGCCATGATGTCTCTCGAGGATAAAAACACTTGCACGGTCGTAGCTCAGTTTCTTATGGGCGGCCAGATTCTCTGGGCGGGCAAAGCAGAGAGAGGGGAGGTAACCTTCCTCCTTGTGACGTAACAAAGAGGAGATTTTCAAACAGAGCAATTGAGCTTTCATTTTCTTAAAGGCGGAGAAGAACACCCAGGGCTTGGTTTAAACCGATCGAAAATTCTACCCACTGGGGGACCAAAGGCAGGCTAGGGGAACTCATATTAATGTTAAATAACCTCCTAAAGTGAAGTTTTCATGTCATGTCACCTTTAAGAATGCATTAAATCAGTGACATAATGTTTTAAATGTTAAAAAGCATTGAATACTTAATATTGACATTTTAACACCAACAAATTTGTTGGTTTTTAATTCACCTCTTTAAAATTGAAATTTTAATTTATTGTACATGTAAAAATAATCAGATTGCAACATCCGGGATACCAAGGATAAAAACATAGACATGGTTCGGAGAAATTAGATGGTTCGATTGCATTCAGGCTCGATTGCCTTACCTATCCTTGGTATCCCGGATGTTGCAATCAGATTTTTTTCATCTCGATTTTTTTTGCCTCAAATTTTGGGTATCTGAACCTCACCATTCGAATTTTGCATTCGAATTTTGCATTGGAATCATTGCATTTTGGGGACCTGAATTTTACTGTTCCAATTTGAGCAACCTGAATTACCGAAGCTTGCATTTTTGGATCAGATTTCTTTTTTTTCATTGAAATAAATTCATATTTCAATTTTGAGGGGGTTAGGGTTTGGCGGTTTGAGGTGAATTCAAAACCAACAATTCGGTGGTGTTTAAATTTCAATATTAAGTATTCAATGCCTTTTAAAAATCTAAACATTATGTCACTGATTTGCTTCCATAGCAGTATGTTCGTTCTCGACAAAAGCTTTGACAAATATATCTCAATCAATCTTTAGAGTGACATCAAGATTTCACAAAACTGTCATATGCATGGTTTAGACCAGTGTAGATGATCACAGAATAATAGATTTAGGAAAAGCAATAACACACAGACAAACATACACTTGTCAAAGTTATTATTGTAGAATACTTTGATGTCTTTTTTCTTTCATACAGACAAAAGGTGTGAGTCCCTCCCTGTAAACTGTCTTACAATACAGATTATTCTACAGCATACAGGTGTGATCCTCTCATATATAGGTACTTATTCGCTTAAGTAACAGGCAAGTAATTCTTATATATATTCAATAGTTTGAACATTGTTTCATTTTTTTTTCTTCAAAATCTTTTTGTTGGTCTTTTTCATTTTAGCACTGTTAGTGCTGCATTTGCCTGTTGATCGAAGAACAGCGCTGAAATGTGCAACAAAGACCGTTCTACACATAATATTTACAACAGGATGAAACCCTGGTGGATATGACCGTCTCTAAATGTGTTTGTCTTTAATCAGTGAGATGGCAGTAATACTTAGAGCGCCTCCCATGCAGCCTACCCACAATGCAACAGAGCTTCTGCAGTCTGTCAGTGGTCTGTCTCGGACACAACCTCTGACCTCGTCCCCTAACTACTCTGCTGAAGGAAACCCCTCCCCAACGTTGACACCCTCCCAACGCTGTTCTAGTCTGTTCAGGAACTGCAGCTCTGAGAGGACGCTCTGGAGAGTGACACCCTTCCAGAACTGTTTTAGTTCTAGAACACTGAGGAGGATGACATAATTCCAGAACTGTTCTAGTTCTAAAACTCTCAGGAGAATGAGACCCTTTCAGAACTGTTCTAGTTCTAAAACTCTCAGGAGAATGAGACCCTTCCAGAACTGTTCTAGTTCTAGAACAGTGGGAGCACCGCTGGATAATAATAAATAACAATTATAATTTTAACAAGGATGATAGCAATGATAATAATAATAGTAACCGTCATTTATCATTTGAGTTGATAATAATAATAGTAATAATAATATACAAGCACTTACATGTTATATGTCTTTTTCTTTACAAAAAGAAATAGTAAAAGTAAAATTAAGAGATAACTAAAACATCTAAAAAGTAAAGGTATCAGGAGACCACCTGTTAAAGACACACTTGTGCACTTCTGATATGTACACAACTGCTGTTGTACAATAATTTATAACTTTTATACTAAATATATTATATACTCTTTTCACATTGTGTTTTCTGCTTCCCTCACAACATCATAATGAAACAATATTCCAGGATGGATGAAATATTTGCCTGTGTGTGCGTGTGTGTTAGGTCTGGGAAATAATAAGTTATTTGAGGTTAAAATACATTAACAAGTTGGATAAAAGGAGTACAAATGTACAGGTTAGAATACCAGCGGCATTAAGTCTCCTGGTTTCTTTTAGTGGGTGTACGTGAACCTGTGTGTACGTATGTGTGTGTATGTGTGTGAGTGTGAGAGAGAGACTGAGAGAGAGGAGGGGAAAGCAGAGTTACAAAGCAGTGACATACTATAACGTAATACCAACACATGAAGTGACACACAGTAAATGATACCAGCGCATGCTTCTATTGGACAGACCAGCAGTATGTCACAGCCTGTCTGCCTCTTGATTGGCCAGGTCTGGCGGAGGGGCGTGTCTAGAAGAAGGTACAGGTGAGCAGGATACTCAGAGAACCCCATGTACCTCGAATCAGAACGAGATGGAGAACAAGATGGAGAACGAGATGGAGAACGAGCCAATGCCAGCCCCTCAACTTTCTACCTTCCTGTCTGAAGGCTTCGGGAGGTCTTAGAGTGGGCGTGGCAGTCTGTTACCCATCAACGCTCTGGCCCTTCCCTGGAGGGGGGTGATGGGGACATGATTAGGGGGAGGGCAGGCAAACTTAGTATTTCCTGGTTAGAGGGGGGGGGGGGGGTGGAGTGGGGTTAGGGTTAGGCAGCAGCTGACTGAGATTGGAATGTGATGGACGCTTCGGAATGTTCCAGCGTTCTATGGAATGTTGGCGTGGAATGGGAAGGAATGTCGCGGCGTGTCGTGTTTCTACTGCATGGTAGTGTGTATTAGTGTGTGGTAGTGTGTATTAGTGTGTGGTAGTGTGTATTAGTGTGTTATAGTGTGTATTAGTGTGTGGTAGTGTTTTGTAGTGTGTGGTAGTGAGTGATATATATAGCATGTCCTGTCCTGATATGTTCCGTGTCACGTGATTGGTTAATGCCTTGGTTAAGGTTTGATCATGTGATCTTGTTAATGGCAGTGAAAGGGGGCGTGTCCAGCCCTAACAAAATGCAGCTTGATGTTTATTTAAAGGTAACTCTGGCAGCTGTACACTGCCCTTATAATACTGGGGGGGTGGGGGTTCTACGTGCCTGATTGGGTGACATCTCTGACACACCCACCAAACGAGAGAAAACGCATCTCAAAGCTTGCCAAACGCCATTTCCAGTGCCCATGGTGTGTGAGTGGTGACATGATCTCATTGGCCAGGCTGTTAGCCTGTGACCTTGGCCTCATGTAAATCATGGCTCCCATTGGACACTGAAGAAGAGAGGGAGGGGCCTGGTTTTGCTGTTCCTGTATGGTCTGCTCAGGTTCATGAAGAAGAGAGGGAGGGGCCTGGTTTTGCTGTTCCTGTATGGTCTGCTCAGGTTCATGAAGAAGAGAGGGAGGGGCCTGGTTTTGCTGTTCCTGTATGGTCTGCTCAGGTTCATGAGACTGAGCCTCCCCCTGGGGGCATGGCAACAGTCTCAGACGGATTCCTTCTGGAGAGGGCTATGTGGCAGACATGGAGAACACGGGAACCCTACAGAGAGATTTGAGATGCACCGGGGAGGAGTGGGGGGGTCTTAAAGGGCCGGCGCTGTGACTGGGTGCTGTCATTTAAAGGGTTTCGGCTCCATAAGCAGCAAGCTGTAACAGCAAACATTGTATGGTGAGAAGGTGGGAGAGATTAAGAGAGAGTGGGAGAGAGAAAGCGAGGAAGATAGAAAGAGTGAGAGAGATAAAGAGAGAGAGATAAAGATAACGTTTGGATCTGTTTTGTGAAGTAGCTAGTATGCAGCAGATGTTTGTAGAGGTACACACAAACTATCCTAACCTTCAGAGGAAGGGGAAGTCTGAGTAATGAGGGGTGTGGCCAAAATCTCAGGCAGTGTCAGGTGATCTCGGAGACCAATAGGAAAGCTGTATTAAGTTGACACTGCCCAGACATTTTTTTTCATATTGTTTTTTGTTTTTTTATATTTAGTTTTTATCTGACATTTTGTTACTTAGTTAATAGTATGTTTAAATTAATCTTAGTTTGCTATTTCAGATTTTTTTGTTGTTTTGATTTTTGGTTGTTTTTCATAAGAGACGAGACATTCCACAGCACAGCAACTCAGGAGGGAAACATCCCAAATAAAGAACAAAAGTACACAACACATGAACTCATGGAACAATTCTGAGTTAAAAAAACATATGGAAAAAATAATCAATAAATATAAATAAATAGATCACATGACTAAATGGTCATGATGTAGTTAAAGCATAATCAGCAGAGCAATCCTAAAAGAATTACAGAAGAGTAGCATTTAAGATGATAATCAGAGCAATAACGATTGGCAATGGCAATATTGTGGTATAATGGTGGTGATAATAATAATAATCCTAATGAGGAACATCAATAAAATCCCCCGATGTCACATGACCCTGTTGATCCACTGTTGCATCCTGGGAAGTGGAGTTTTATTTCCGCTGTGTCCATCCCCTCATCTCCCTGCCCTCTCGCTTGGACAGAGATTGTGAGTGTGTGGGAGAGTGTGTGTGTGTGAGCGACAGAGAGAGAGAGAGAGTGTGTGTGGGGGAGAGGAGGATAGGGGGAGTAGAGATGGTGTGTGTGTGTGAGAGAGAGAGAGAGAGTGTGTGTGTGGGAGAGAGAGAGAGTGTGTGTGGGAGAGAAGGACAGGGTGAGGTGGAGATGGAGGAAGCAGGGTGAACGGAGAGGAAGGTGTTTTGTTTAGTGTTTCTGAAGTCCTAGATAATGTCTCTTTTTTTATCACCCTCCCTCCCTCCCTCCCTCCTTCCTTCCTTCCTTCCTTCCTTCCTTCCTTCCTTCCTTCCTTCCTTCCCTCCATCCTTACACTGGGGATTTGGATGATGAAAATGTCTTGTCAGTGTCCTCTCTCCCCCTCCCTCCCCCTTTCTCCCCCTCCCTCCCCATCAGTTATAAGGAAGTCTCCACACAGTAAAGGGGATCAACAGGGTAACAGGGCCTGGGCCTTTCCCTGCCGTTGCTACGGTTACTGTCGCTAGGAGTCACGCGGCCGCCGGTGTAGCATCGGTTGCTGCTGCTGTTGTTGTTGTTGTTCCTGTTGCTAGGGGTGACGGGCAGGCTGTGCTGCCGGTAGGGGCGTGTGGGGCGTGCTCGGACGGCTGGGGGTGGGGGGGGCTTGCGCAGGGCCGGGTGCTGGTATCTGCTGAGCTCTGATTCGTCATCCACGTCGGTGTCGTCGATGAGCGGGATGTTGTGGATGAGGTCGTTGATGAGGAACTCCGGGTGAGCCATGAAGTTGTGGATGGAGTTCCGGGACTCCGGCTTCTCCCGGCTCTCGTACAGCGAGCTACGGAAGGCCTTCACCACCCGCATCTGGGCGCAAGGAGGGGTGGAGGAGGGGGAGGGGGGGTGGGGTGGGGGGAGGGGGGATGGGGTGGGGGGAGAGATAAACAGAAGGAGTGAGAAGGCGAAGAGAAGAAAGCAGTCGACAAGGGAACCCAGAGAGAGAAAGAGAGAGAGACAGAGAGAGAGACACAGAGAGACAAAGAGAGAGACACAGAGACAGAGAGAGAAAGAGAGGCAGACAGACAGACAGACAGACAGACAGACAGACAGACAGAGACAGAGACAGAGAGAGAGAGAGAGAGGGAGAGAGAGAGGCAGACAGACAGACAGGAGGATACCTCTGGCCAGATGGCTTCAGTTTGAGGTCACTTCTTTGTACAGCTGGCTAGAGCATCATCTGACTCCCTCTACTCAACCTGATTGGTCAGATCGGAACACGTCTGGAACACCTCTGGTGTTCAACCAAAGAGATCTACTTCACCAGGGTGAACTTGGGCACCATTAGATTTCTAGGTGCTTTAAGGTGACAAATCTTTTCCCACCACAGAATACTGTGGCTCTTACTGAGCAGGTTAACTTCTGGCCAGCTAGCCACCTGATCTTCAGTATCCACCAAGAAGGAAAAATAGAAAAATTAAGAATAAACAACTCAGTTTGATGACGTCTGATCTCTCACAGAACCAGCATTCACAGTCACCACAGCAACAAGCCACTGAGACATCACACTCATGCGTGAGTGTGTGTGTGTGTGTGTGTGTGAATGCTGGTTCTGTGTAAATATGTAACAGAACAGTGAACGCAAGAAAGTAACACACACAGACATAAACTTATACACATTCACACACACACTGACACATGCTCTCTCTCACACACACACACACACACACACACGCACACACACACACACAGTTGGTTGCTGCAGCGGAGCAGGAAACAGGAGCCAATTGATGAGCGGTATCCTGAACATGTGACCAAGAAGCTTCACATACATGCAAAGTCAATAAGTCAGATGGGAAACACACATAAATAGGGAGAGGGGAAGAGGGAAAGTGTGTGAGAGAGAGAGAGATAGAAAGGAAGGGAAAGAGAGAGAGGGAGAGAGAGAGAGAGAGAAAGAGAGAAGAGAGGGAGAGAGAGAGAGAGAAAGAGAGGGAGGGAGGGAGTGAGTGCACAACATGCAGTGATGCAGAGCCCAGATCAGAGGATGAGGATGATGAAGGTATAGCTTGACAGATGGTAAAACAGCAAAAGTTAACGTGATTAGTCAATGCATGTGATTGTTTAAACGGTGAGGTAAATCAAGGTGATTGGTTAGACAAATAAAGTGCTTCAGCAGGGTTATGCCTCATTACACCCACACACACACACATAGGTAAACACACACACAGACACACACATAGGTAAACACACAAACACACACACACACACACGCACACACACAGGTAAACACACACACACACACATAGGTAAACACACACACACACACACACACACACAGGTAAACACAAACACAAGTCAACATACATACAGACACAGGTAAACACACACACACATTAACACACAAGGACACGCTCACACTCAAAACACATTCACAACAACATTCAGCAGACGCGTGTAAGTGAGTGAGTGTGCTCATGGATCCTAAGTCGGGTAGATGTGTGTCTTCCTGCCATGGAGGTCCGTCCATGCAACACACCTTCACACACCACTCCATGCAACACACCTTCACACACCACGCCATGCAACACACCTTCACACACCACGCCATGCAACACACCTTCACACATCACGCCATGCAACACACCTTTACACACCACGCCATGCAACACACCTTTACACACCACGCCATGCAACACACCTTCACACACCACGCCATGCAACATACCTTCACACATCACGCCATGCAACACACCTTTACACACCACGCCATGCAACACACCTTTACACACCACGCCATGCAACACACCTTCACACACCACGCCATGCAACACACCTTCACACATCACGCCATGCAGCACACCTTCACACCACGCCATGCAACACCACATCCAGGGAAGGAGGAGCACAATGAACACAGGCAGACAGACAGACAGAAATACAGGCAAGCAGGCAGGCAGGCAGACAAGCAGACAGACAGGTAGACAGGCAGACAGGTAGACAGACAGGTAGACAGACAGGTAGACAGACAGGTAGACAGACAGGCAGACAGACAGGTAGACAGACAGGTAGATAGACAGACAGACAGGCAGACAGACAGACAGGTAGACAGACATGCAGACAGACAGAGATGGTCAAGCAGCTGGTTTAATGCTTCCCTGTTTTTCTAATGAGTGTGTCTGAGGTTAGGTAACATGAGACACATCAGATCCTCTCTTTCTCTCTCATCAGCGTTTTGGTTGTATGTTTTCATTCGTCTCCACTGTAAACTTTCGAGTATATAAGCCCACGTTGTGACCAGAGAGGCCTGAAGATCTCTCCCTGTCTTCCCCCTCTCTCTCCCTCCCTTCACCATCCAACTCCTTCTGTCTCCCTCTCTTTCCTCCTCACTCCTCCACTCACCCTTCCACTATCTCCTCCTCCTTTTCTCTCCTCCTCTCTTCCCCTCCCCTTGTCTCCTCCTCTCTCCCTCTCCTCCTCCCTATCTGGCCCACACAGCAGAACTAGATGGAAAAACAAGATGGATGTTCAAAAAAATCAAAAAGCTTTTGGGGAATAAAGAAAGGAGGAGGAGGAGGAGAGACCCAGATCCAGACTGACAGGAGGAGGAGCGATGGATGAGTTCTGTGCCTCCCACGATCAAAACTGTCTGACCTCTGACCTTTAACCCGTGGGCCTGCCTGCCGTTAGAACACCCTTATCTACAAGTGGTTCCTAGACACTTGGAACCTTCTAGAACCTTCTCACCACCCCAACAACCAACCCTACCCTCGAAGTCTACTATGATATTATTTACCTGTTACTAAAGCTGGAGAAAACATGCCAACTTCTCAGTCTATCCACTCTGAACGTCCTCCCACATCACTCTGAGAGGGACAGCAACATATCTGGGTAGTGTAGCTCAATAAACTACACATACCAGACTGCACAGGGGCACAGCGCTAATTGGGAGTGATTGCCCCATGTGTGCTATTAATTATGGGTAGTGTAGTTCAGTTAAGAACCAGAGAATCTCAAAGCCTGGGGAGGAAAGTGGGTGGAGCTACGTTTGCTTTTGCGACACAACTGATCACTTTGTCCAATCAGCATCAAGCTATTCAGAGAGAAAGCGTGGCGATTGGTCCTTCCCAGGGCACAAATACATCCCTTTTTTCTCCTGTCATTTCCCTTCCACATTTGACACTTGATTTTTCTTCCCTTCATCCCTTCTGTCTCTCTATAACCCCAATCCTAAGGAAGGAAGGAAGGAAGGAACGAAGGTGGGAAGGAAGGTGGGAAGGAAGGTGGGAAGGAAGGAAGGAAGGTGGGAAGGAAGGAGGGACGGAAGGAAGGAAGGAAGGAAGGAGGGAAGGAAGGAAGGAAGGAAAGAAGGAGGGAAGGAAGGAAGCCTTGTCAAAGTGTGTGGTCTTGAATGGAACTGTGATAGGGAGCAGAGAACTGACGAATGGACAGGCAACAAGCTCACACACACACATTCACACACACACATTCACACACACACATTCACACACACACACATTCACACACACACATTCACACACACACACGAGAGAAATGGACTATGTTCAAGTCAAATGCTGAAATACTGCATCAGACACAAAGACACTAGCACATGTCACACACACATATGTACACACACTAATACATTCAAGCCCGCTCACACATACACTGCATGTACACACACTAATACATTCAAGCTCGCTCACACACACACACACACACACACACACACACACACACACACACACAGAACAGACAAACAAATCAAAGGATATGACATGAAGGAGTTATGAGAAAATGAAAAAAAACTAAAAATAGACTTAAGAGAAAAAGATGAGGAGAATCCTTCTAAATAAATTTTATCAAGACATGTAACGAGAATCTGTATTTAGATTGGTTACAATCTAAATACTTCTACACAACTCTACAACACAACTCTACAAATGAATCATTGAACACAGAGGAGAGAATATCTCAGCTGGCTGCTAGAACCCGAATCCCTTCTGGAACAGAGGAGAGAGGAAGGGGGAGAGAAGGAGGGAGAGAGCTGTAAAATCATAGTGAAGACAGAGCTTCCTTTGAGACATCTTCTGGAACGAGAGAGACAGAGAGAGAAAGAGAGTGAGAGATGGAGAGTGAGCGAGAGAGAGAGATGGAGAGTGATTGAGAGAGAGATGGAGAGAGAGAGATGGAGAGAGAGAGAGATTGAGAGATGAAGAGGTAGAAAAGAGAAAAGAGAGAGGAAAGACATTGAAGCAAGGAGAGAGAGAGAGAACTAGGGAAGAGAGAGAGATAACTAGAAGAAGAGAGAGAGAAAAGGAGAGAGGGAGTGATGGAAGAGGAGACATAGCAGCAACGTCATTGTGAGCAGGGGCAGCATCATTGCAATGTGGGTCGTGTATACTCGAAGGTTTACTTGTGAGGACGCCTGCAAACTCAGGGGGGCAGGTGACCTCCTCAGAATCAGTGTCCATCATCGTTTACCACACGCTCCTCCTATTTACTGTGGCAGAAACCATGGCAACCACGCTTGATCAAAACCACAGACAGGAAGTAGCACACGGTGCAGGAAGAGACGCCATTTTCTCTCATTTTCTGTCTGTCTATCTATATATATATATATCTGTCTATCTGTCTGTCTCTCTGTCTGTCTGTCTGTCTGTCTGTCTCTCTGTCTATCTGTCTGTCTATCTATCTGTCTGTATGTCTGTCTCTCCGTCTATCTGTTTGTCTATCTATCAGTCTGTCTCTCTGTCTATCTGTCTATCTATATATATATCTGTCTGTCTGTCTGTCTCTCTGTCTGTCTGTCTGTCTGTCTGTCTGTCTGTCTGTCTGTCTCTGATTGTCTGTCTGTCTCTCTGTCTGTCTCTGATTGTCTGTCTGTCTGTCTCTCTGTCTGTCTCTGATTGTCTGTCTATCTGTGAAGGAGAGAAAGACTAAGACAGACCCAGAGAGAGGATGGAGGCCTGCCCCACACCTGCCCCACACCTGCCCCACACCTTCCCCACTTTACAGTTTTTCTCAGTCGCTTTGGACAATAGTTAGTTCAACCTCCACAACATTTAGTCATTTGTGCACATCATAGTAGCAGTTTCTCATTCCTTCCAACAAATTGCAAGTGCGTTTGGACATGCATCAATTGCTTTCATACAACTCTCTGCTGTTTTATAACATCATCATTTGCTTATGTCATGTCAGTCAAAATTAACTATACTTGTGAATGCTGAATAGTCATTCCATATAAAACTAATAGTCCTCATTTCATTGTTTGAGTCATTATATACAAAAATGTTGAACTAGTTGTCAAAATCTGTCAAGCAAATTTTACAAAGTTTTCTTTGTAAAGAAACTTATTTTTCCTGAAAATGTCTCCTAAATTGAACCATTTCTCTCAGGTGAATCTCAGCTTTCACTGAAGAGAAGGGGTGTGTGAAGTATTTGTTATAAATAAGGGTGTATTTTTTCGTTTGCACAATGCTGTGAACAAATTAGAATTGCAAAGAGCATATGCAGTAAAAATGTGAAACATACATATTCAGTGTCTTGTACTCATTTACCTCCCTAAATACAGTAATGTGTAACTTTACTGTATTTTTCAAATGGCTGTGCAAATAGTATATAGTGCTGTCTTGAGCATTTTCAGGTAGTGTCACCAAGATCTGACTTTTTTGCATTGGAAAACATTTATAGAGTAAACTGTCATAATGAAAACATGACAAAGCCATTTGACTATCTTGTTCATAAACAATGGTGTCGGGACTTTTCATCTTGATGACACTGACACTTTCATTGACATGAATACTTGCTTTTGAGGAATGAGTTATCCATTTTGAGAAAGTGACACGCTTTTGCGGGTTATCAACTAGGTTTTGCAGTTTGTACTAATTGTTTTGAGAACTGCATTAACTGTTGTGCAAATGTAAATAGTGATGTGAGAAATGCACCAAAGCGACTGAGAAAAACTGTAACACAGAACAGAACCCAGGAAAGAACCAGACCAGGACCAGACCAGGACCAGACCAGGACCAGACCAGACCAGGACCAGACCAGGACCAGGCCAGGACCAGACCAGGACCAGAACCAGAACCAGGACCAGGACCAGGACCAAAGTGCAGTTAGGTGGAAGGAGAGAAAAACACAGGCAGCTTCACCACAGAGAAGAACCACAGTCCACGTGCCGTGCAAGTGTGTGTGTGTGAGAGAGTGAGAGAGAGAGGGAAAATAGTGTGTTTTTGTGTTCAGGCCAATTTGTGTGTATGTGTGTGTATATCCAGGTGTGGATGTATGTGTGCATGTATACATGTGTGTGTTTGCATGTATGTATGTATGTGTGTGTGTGTGTGTGTATATATGTGTGTGTGTGCTTGTTTGCATGTGTGTGTGTGTGCATGTGTGCGTGTGTGTGTGTGCGGCAGACTCACTCCCTGGCGCTGGGCTGGTGTGGGCTGTGGGATTGGACAGAGCTACGTGAGAGGGGGTGGAGACAGTGTTTGGGTCGTGGGTCTGACTGAGCACGGACGACCTCCGCCGCACAGCGCCCTGAAATGAGCCGCTGCGTTTGAAGGTGCTCACTACCTCCATCTGCAGGACACACAGAGAACAGCGCTTAGACAGCTAGCCACCACCCGCAATGCTGTGCGTGTGTGCGGGAGTGAGCGTGGGTGTGAGAGTGTATGTGTGTGTGTATGTGTGTATGTGTGTGTGTGAGTGTGTGTGAGTGAGTGTGTTTGCGTCTCCATAATCTTAGCACTTGTCTTGAGTGCCCAAGAGAGAGAGGTGAGGATGAGCTTCAGTGTTGCTCAACACGAGAGACAGAGCGCTGCTGCTGCTGCTGTTTTGTAGACTCAGTGTGAGGAGAGAGAGAGCAAATCAATGGAGATCACATTAAACAGCTTTTTGTCTTTTAACTTTGCTTGAATGTCAACAAACACTCTTGTAGGAATTCCTGTGCATACTCACACACACGCACACACGCACACACACACACACACGCACACGCACACACACACACACACACACACATACACTAGGGTTTGGATGAGTGTGGTTTCGTGCTCTGTTACTCCTCAGAAGCGAAACAGGAAGAGGAAAGAGGAAAGCAAGCTTGTTACAATTGTCAAAGGAGAACGAGAGAGTCAGAGAGAACGAGAAAAGAGAAGTTAGAGAGAGAAAGAGAAAGATGGAGAGATGGAGGGAGAGAGATGAAGGTGGAGAGATGGAGAGAGAGAGAGATGGATAGAGAGAGAGAAGGAGAGAGATGCACAGAATGAAAGATGGAGAGAGAGATGGATAGAGAGAGAGAAGGGAATACATCTGGTCATCATCAACAGTAGCCCTGCATAAGAAGCTACATGTAGATCAAGAAGGCGTCGTGTTGCGGTGGTGTTGCGGTGGTGTTGCGGTCGTACCTGTGTCTGGATGCGGTTGAGGCCTCTGAACCAGAGAATCTGACCACGTCGCAGCTCTCTCTCAGCGCAGTCGATCTCGTCCTCATCATCTGCTAGCTCCTCCCCCTCCTCGTCGCTGGGCTCCAGACCTAGCCCCGCCTCCTTCAGGCACGGTAACCGATCCGTCGGTACCGTTGCGATAACCTGTTGTCATGGTAACAAAGACGGTGGTCATCAGTGATGGGGGATGATATCACACATGCACACGTGTTCGGAAACACACTTGTACACACCCTCACATGTAACATCCGTTTTACATATATGGTCAGACACAAGATACATATAAGCACAAACATGAACACACATCTGAGAAGACTGGCAGCTCTTACAGCTTAGGAGCAGTTTATCATTTATGGTTTCAATCATTTATCAGAGCTTTAGATAGGCTAGGGTTTGCCAAAGTGTTAAAAATGATAAACACAGGTAAACACAGGTAAACACACGAGTAACACACGAGTAAACACGGGTAAACACATGGGTAAACACACGGGTAACACATGGGTAAACACACGGGTAAACACACGGGTAAACACACGGGTAAACACACAGGTAAACACACGGGTAAACACACAGGTAAACACACAGGTAAACCTGCTGACACGATAAGACTCACCTGCCCCCAGAGTAGCTCCCCGACGCCCACGAACACACACCACAGCCACTGCTCCATGTTCAGGGGAGCACAGCTGAACGGCTTCCCCCCCCACTGGACAATCACAAACTGCACCAGGAAACAGGATATTACATCATCACTATCTGCACCAGGAAACAGGATATTACATCACCACTATCTGCACCAGTAAAAACAGGATATTACATCATCACTATCTGCACCAGGAAACAGGATATTACATCATCACTATCTGCACCAGTAAACAGGATATTACATCATCACTATATGCACCAGGAAACAGGATATTACATCATCACTATCTGCACCAGGAAACAGGATATTACATCATCACTATATGCACCAGGAAACAGGATATCAAATCATCATTATCTGCACCAGGAAACAGGATCACAACAATAATCTCCCTTCCCCCTCCTCCTACTCCCTCCCCCCTACTTCCCTCCCTTCTCCCCTTTCCTCCTCCCTCCTCCCCCTACCTCCCTCCTCCTCCCTCCCTCCCTCCTCCTCCCTCCCTCCCTCCCTCCCTCCCTCCCTCCCTCCCTCCCTCCCTCCCTCCCTCCCTCCCTCCCTCCCTCCCTCCCTCCCTCCCTCCCTCCCTCCTCCTCCCCCCCCCACCCCCACCTGAATGACGAAGGTTCCCAGGACGATGGAGCAGAAGATGGGGTTGTTGAAGATGCCGTCGAACACGTTCCTCTCCCCGTGGATCTTGCGGGCGTTGATCTCGTTGAAGAGCTGCATGAGCACGAAGGTGTTGAAGATGATGGTGTAGTGCTCCGAGGGGGGCGAGTGCAGGGGGGCGTTACGCCCACAGTCGATGTTGAAGATACGCTCACCTGGGAGGGGAGGGGAGGAGAGGAAAGGAAAGAAAGATGGAGATGTTAAACAGCTGAGGTGTGTGTATGTGTGTGTATGTGTATCCGTGTGTGTGTGCATGTGTGTGTGTGCACCTATGAACAGCAGAGTGAAGATGATGATGAGTTGGTAGATCCCGTGTCCCAGGATGTTCTTCATCATCGTCAAGGAGATGAGAGGGTTGTTGCGGCCGTATGGTTTCCGGAGCAACAGGGACTCAGTGGGGGGCTCTGTGGCCAGCGCCAGGGAGGCGAAGGTGTCCATGATCAGGTTCACCCACAGCATCTGCACCGCCTTCAGAGGGGAGTCCTGCAGGGGGGGGGGGGGGGGGGGGGGTGTTAGCTGTGTGTGAGTGTGTGTGTGTTACCTGAGTGTCTGTGTTACCTGAGTGTGTGTGTGTGTTACCTGAGTGATACAGGCTCCAGTGAAGGCCACTATAACAGCTACCACGTTGACGGTGAGCTGGAACTGCAGGAACTTGGAGATGCTGTCGTACACGTTCCTCCCCCACATCACGGCTTTCACGATGCTGGAGAAGTTATCATCCGTCAGGATGATGTCTGAGGCCTCCTTAGCCACGTCCGTGCCTGCGATACCCTGTCGTACGGAGGGGGAGGAGGCGTGTGTGGGAGGGGGAGGATGGGTGGGGGGGAGGGGAGGGGGAAGAGGGTGGGGGGAGGGGTGGGGCGAAGGAGGAGGAGTGGTGGGGGCAGGGGTAGGAGGGGTGTGGGGGGGAGGGGGAGGAGGGGTGGGGGGAAGGGGGAAAGAGTCCTATCAAATCTTTTCTATGGTGATTCACTGTGGCTAGACCCCTCGCTTGTTTTAACCAGCTCAGCATGTGGAACAGTCCCTCCTTGTTTCAGCACTGCTCTGCCCCCCCCCCTCTGCCCCTCCCCTCCTGTTGTTATTTCTTTGAAATACAACCCCAAATATCCCACCCCCTCCCCTCAAAGCCACTCCCCCAGAACACATTAATTCAGTCCGAATGCAATGATTGGACGTGTTTGTTACAGTAATTTTATTCTAGATCTATTTTGTTTTACTGTCAGAGCATTTGATTTATCAACTGCTATCAGGATGTGAAGTTTATTTCAGCAAATGTGACCAAAAGTGTTTCTCGAAAACATGACCTACCCTAGCTTTAAAGTAAGACATGACCTACCCTAGCTTTAAAGTAAGACATGTTTCCAGTGTTCCTGAGCAGAAGGCTCAGTATTATCTAGAGCTTCATCTCAACACTAGAAGCCTGGCATTACCATGGCAAAACACTAGAAGACTGGCGTTACCATGGCAAAACCAACATCCGCCTTCTTTAGCGCCGGCCCATCATTGGTTCCATCCCCCGTTACCGCGACAACCTGCCTCTGCTCGAGAACCGTGCTGTCGATGATGCCTGCACACATGCACACACACACACACATACACATACACATTAGGACCCAAACATGTTGCAAGAAGTCTAGAGCTGTTTCTCTCTGACCTCAGGACCCAGGGGTGCTGAGAGTGTTTCTGATTGGTGGTTAGGGTTAGGGTTAGGTAACTCTGTATAACTCGAGATGACTATCTCCTCTGTGTCTCACGGTGAATGCGTGAGACTTGAGCACCTTTCAAAATAAAAGCGCACCATCTGAAGTTCGGTAACTTAGATTTTTTGATGGAGACGAAGCACACGTCCCTTCAACTCCAGCTGGGTTCAGAAACACTCTAACACCAGAAACATTCAGAAACACTGCGCTACAGTATCTCATCTAACACCAGCTGGGTTCAGAAACACTCTAACACCAGAAACATTCAGAAACACTGCGCTACAGTATCTCATCTAACACCAGCTGGGTTCAGAAACACTCTAACACCAGAAACATTCAGAAACACTGCGCTACAGTATCTCATCTAACACCAGCTGGGTTCAGAAACACTCTAACACCAGAAACATTCAGAAACACTGCGCTACAGTATCTCATCTAACACCAGCTGGGTTCAGAAACACTCTAACACCAGAAACATTCAGAAACACTGCGCTACAGTATCTCATCTAACACCAGCTGGGTTCAGAAACACTCTAACACCAGAAACATTCAGAAACACTGCGCTACAGTATCTCATCTAACACCAGCTGGGTTCAGAAACACTCTAACACCAGAAACATTCAGAAACACTGCGCTACAGTATCTCATCTAACACCAGCTGGGTTCAGACACACTGCTCTAACACCAGCTGGGTTAGGGTTAGACCCACCAGCTCAGAAACACTGCTCTACAGTACCTCATCTAACACCAGCTGGGTTAGGGTTAGACCCACCAGCTCAGAAACACTGCTCTACAGTACCTCATCTAACTGTGCACATCCAGAGACAGAGAGAGACAGAGAGAAAGAGATACCTTTGACCAGAGTGTGTTTAGAGAGAGAGAGGTAGAGAGACCTTTGACCAGAGTGTGTTTAGAGAGAGAGAGGTAGAGAGACCTTTGACCAGAGTGTTTAGATAGAGAGAGAGAGGTAGAGAGACCTTTGACCAGAGTGTGTTTAGAGAGAGAGAGAGAGGTAGAGAGACCTTTGACCAGAGTGTGTTTAGAGAGAGAGAGGTAGAGAGACCTTTGACCAGAGTGTGTTTAGATAGAGAGAGAGAGAGAGGGTAGAGAGACCCTTTGACCAGAGTGTGTTTAGAGAGAGAGAGGTAGAGAGACCCTTTGACTCATAGTGTGTTTAGAGAGAGAGAGCGAGAGAGAGGTAGAGAGACCTTTGACCAGAGTGTGTTTAGAGAGAGAGAGGTAGAGAGACCTTTGACCAGAGTGTGTTTAGAGAGAGAGAGAGGTAGAGAGACCTTTGACCAGAGTGTGTTTAGAGAGAGAGAGAGAGGTAGAGAGACCTTTTGACCAGAGTGTGTTTATCCGTGGGGGACGAGCGAGCCAGCACGCGCAGCTTGGGCCAGATCTTATCTATGCGCTCCTGCTCCACCTGCCAATCACAGAGGGAGATGGGGGGGTTACCAGGGATACCCAGCAATGCTGTGCACCAATTGGTGCTCCTCTCTGCTTCGGAGCCTGACTCACCTCTCCTTTCTCGTTCCTGATTCGTCGGTTGAATTCCTTCCCGTCAATGCAGATGAAGTCGTCCCCTGGGTGGATGATGCCACACTTGGCGGCGATGGCACGTGCCGTGTTGATGTTGTCCCCGGTTACCATGCGCACAGTGATGCCAGCACGCTGGCACTTCAGGATGGCATCTGGTACCTGGGGGGGGGGGGGGGGGAGGGGTAGAGGAGAGAGAGAAAAGGACAGAGAGAGAATGTGAGAGAGAGAGAGAGAGAGAGGGAGGAGAGTTGCTTAGCTATGACACACACACACCACTAACCCCCACCACACACACACACACACACACCCACCACACACACACCACTAACCCCCCCCCCCACACACACACACACACACCCCCACCACACACACACACTAACCCCCACCACACACACACACACACACACACACACTACCTCTGGTCGTACAGGATCTTCTATCCCCCACCACCGTTGATGCAGGTCAGCTCTGTCACTATCTCCGCCTCGCTCTCCCAGTCCGGCTCTCGGATTGGCCGGCAGGTTTCGGAATGCAATGCAGATTGTCCTCAGGTCCCTCGCACGCCATTGGCTCGATCACCTACAGCACAGCCAATGAAAAGGTGGGTTTAGGTATCCGGAGTGTAAACTTGGAAGCAAAAACCACGGTTTACTTCAAAGAGGAGAGAGAAGAGAGTAGGAGAGAAGGAGGAGAAGAGGAGAGAGGAGGAGAAAATAGAGAGGAGGAGAGAGAGAGAGGAGGAGAAGAGGAGAGAGGAGGAGAGGGGAAGAGAGGAGGAGAGGGAAAAGAGGAGGAGAGAGGAGGAGAGGGGAAGAGAGGAGGGAGAGGGGAAAAGAGGAGGAGAGAGGAGGAGAGAGGGACAAGAGAGGAGGAGGAGAGAGAGGAGGACAGAGAGAGGAGGAGAGATAGAGGAGGAGAGATAGAGAGGAGGATACAGAGAGGAGGAGAGATAGAGGAGGAGAGATAGAGAGAGAGAAGGCAGACCTGTTTGACCATGTCGTCTCTGTCTCTGGGACGGAAGGTACGAGGTTCCCCGTGAGCA
>NC_090056.1:20876523-20949962 GCF_038355195.1 Osmerus mordax | reverse complement strand
CACAGGCCTGGACGTCCTGTTGTCTCTCCCCCTTCCCTCTTTGTTCCTCCCTACCTCCCCCATTTTGTCCTCTCACTTTTTTCTCTCTTCCTTCCTCCCCTTCTTTCTCTCCTCCCCCCTCCTCTCTTCCCCCTCCTCTCCTCCCCCTCCTCTCATCCCTCCCCCATCCTCTCCTCCCTCCTCTCTTCCCCCCTCCTCTCCTCCCTCCTCTCTTCCCCCCTCCTCTCCTCCCTCCTCTCTTCCCCCCTCCTCTCCTCCCTCCTCCCCCTCCTCTCATCCCTCCCCCCTCCTCTCCTCCCTCCTCTCTTCCCCCCTCCTCTCCTCCCTCCTCCCTCCTCTCTTCCCCCCTCCTCTCCTCCTCTCCTCCCTCCTCTCTTCCCCCCTCCTCTCCTCCTCTCCTCCCTCCTCTCTTCCCCCCTCCTCTCCTCCCTCCTCCCCCTCCTCTCATCCCTCCCCCCTCCTCTCCTCCCTCCTCTCTTCCCCCCTCCTCTCCTCCCTCCTCCCTCCTCTCTTCCCCCCCTCCTCTCCTCCTCTCCTCCTCTCCTCCTCCTCTCTTCCCCCCTCCTCTCCTCCCTCCTCCCGCCTCTCTTCCCCCCTCCTCTCCTCCCTCCTCCCTCCTCTCTTCCCCCCTCCTCTCCTCCCTCCTCTCTTCCCCCCTCCTCTCCTCCTCTCCTCCCTCCTCTCTTCCCCCCTCCTCTCCTCTCCTCCCTCCCTTCTCACACCAGTGCACCTGCAGTCCGGCTGCCAGGCAGGCACTCCAGGGTCACCTCTACAGGGTCCTGCCACTGGGCTGCTCTCTTGGCATCCGGCCAATCACAACCTCCCTGAGCGCTCCAGAGGACTAGCATACTTCTAAAAGAGTAGCATACTACTAACAGACTAGTATACTACTAACAGACTAGTATACTTCCAACAGAGTAGCATACTACTAACAGACTAGTATACTACTAACAGACTAGTATACTTCTAACAGAGTAGGATACTACTGACAGACTAGCATACTTCTAACAGACTAGCAGACTACTAACAGAGTAGTATACTACTAACAGACTAGCAGACTACTAACAGAGTAGCATACTACTAACAGACTGGCATACTTCTAACAGCATAGCATACTTCTAACAGAGTAGCATACTTCTAACAGAGTAGCATACTACTAACAGACTAGTATACTACTAACAGACTAGTATCTGGGAGCCAGGTGGCTGAGCGGTGAGGGAGTCGGACTAGTAATCCGAAGGTTGCCAGTTCGATTCCCGGTCATGCAAACTGACGTTGTGTCCTCGGGGGAATGTCCATGTACTTACTGTAAGTCGCTCTGGATAAGAGCGTCTGCTAAATGACTAAATGTAAATGTAGCATATTACTAACAGACTAGCATACTACTAACAGACTAGTATACTACTAACAGACTAGCAGACTACTAACAGAGTAGCATACTACTAACAGACTGGCATACTTCTGATTCTGATTCTTCTGTATATTTCTAACAGAGTAGGATACTACTAACAGACTAGTATACTTCTAACAGAGTAGGATACTACTAACAGACTAGCAGACTACTAACAGAGTAGCATACTACTAACAGACTGGCATACTTCTAACAGCGTAGCATACTTCTAACATACTAGCATATTTCTAACAGACTAGCATACTTCTTACAAAGTAGCATACTACTAACAGACTAGCATACTACTAAAAGAGTAGCATACTACTAACAGAGTGGCATACTTCTAGCACAGAATAATATTCCTCCACCTGAGAATGGCATTCTGCTAACACAGAATAGCATCCTGCTAATACAGAATAGGCCTACTACAACTTAGCATGGACAAGCATACGTCAAACACAGAATTGTGTGTGTGTTTGTATGTGTGTTTATTGGGCAGGTAAGAGAATTGAGGAAGTGCAAGATGGACTAGTCTCATGCTAACAATGATAAAACACTGAGTTCTCTCAGCGTAATGCAGTATTGTTTTGAACAAACAGGCATAATCATATAGACAGTGTTTATTTGACTTTATGCACGTGTCTCCGTATCACGCACGCTATAAAAACGACCTTTATTGGTCACCTTCAGACGCAGACGCAATTCCTCCACCTCCTGTTCTTTGCCACAAAAACTACACACAAACCACACACTCACGCAAACACACATACCGCCGCGGGGATACTACCGTAACGGACAGAAGTTGAATAATAAACAGTAGGTCGCGAGCTTGTAGTTCGTGTGACTGAGAGAGAGAGAGAGAGAGAGAGAGAGAGAGAGAGAGAGAGAGAGAGAGAGAGAGAGAGAGAGAGAGAGAGAGAGAGAGAGAGAGAGAGAGAGAGAGAGAGAGAGAGAGAAAGAGGGAGGAGAGAAAATAGGGAAAGAGAGCGAGACGTAGTGTGCGCCACTTCCCGTCTCTGTCCCTCTGCAAGGTTACAGGCTGGGCCACTACAGGCCCGCGCGACTCCCTCCTTGACGGACAGAAGCGCGCCGCTTGTTGCAAACACAACAGCTCTTGTTTACAAACTGCAAGACACGAAAATTACATTATATCAAAATTGCAATATTAGACTACAATTGCCTTACCGCGACAACCGGTCTGAATCATCCCGCCAATATTCACGCTTTACCAGAGAAGTCGGAGCGGAACGGATCTCTCCGTTACCCGCCAAGCTATACTGACTGACCTCGTTGTTCCACATCAACCAGAGCTGTCCACACCTCTTCTCTCTCTCTCTCTCTCTCTCTCTCTCTCTCTCTCTCTCTCTCTCTCTCTCTCTCTCTCTCTCTCTCTCTCTCTCTCTCTCTCTCTCTCTCTCTCTCTATATATATATATATCACTCTATCTCTCTGTCACCCACTCTTTCTCCACCCTCTCTCCCTTTCTCTCTATCCCCCCACTCTCTCTCTCTCTCTCTCTCTCTCTTTCTACCTATCTGACATACACACTATATAACACAGAGGCCTTTACACACACACATGCACACATGCACACTCACCCAAACACACACACATGCACACTCACCCAAACACACACACAGTCCTTCTCACCAATGTCACATGTTTTTTTTTTTACCGCGGTGGCTCGACCATGTCTGTAAGAACATATAAAATCACCCAAACAGGATGTCATTCAACACCCACGTCCCCTATACAGTATACACACACGAACATGGTGCACGCACAAAGAAAACACACGCACGCACACACACATCCCCTCCAACACCCCGGCTCTAAACTGATGTAGCCAAAATGACACACGCGCAAACACGCACAGACTCACCGTACAGGCCGAGCTCAAGGACATCAGTGCGAGGAGGCAAATTCCCGGTAAATACGCGCTCGAAACAGAGAAAGTCCCACCGGACAGAAAGAAGAGGAAATGCTGTTCTTCCGTTACCCGTCCGGTAAGGTAGCAGCAGTGGGTCCAGACGGTGATGAATATTCCGTTCCTAAAATAGGTCCTCTGCCCCCCTGGTTGCCGGGATTCTGCGGCGGGTTGGAGAACGAGTAGACGCCGGGTTTAAACACGTCCTATCTGATACTGTGGTCGAGTCTAGCGCCGGTAAACTGACCGGGTTTTGCTCACGGTCCTAAAACTGAAACGCCATGGCGCGAGGAGCTCATGCGACATCTTTGGGTTGAGCTGTGAGATCCTGCGCGCACAGGAGCCCGGTCGCTGCATCCGCGAGAGGAGACAAACGCGGACGGAGTTGGGGAGGGAGGGAGGATGATGAGGCACGCGGCGGGGCGGGGGTGAGCGCTACCGCTCCATCCGTCAAACCCCTCCTTCTCTCCCAGCGTGATGACGGCAGGGAACACGCCACCGCGTGCCAACCGCGATGGCGAGTGTTCTGGATGGAGAGCGGGAAATCTTTGGGGCGGAGGAGGGAGTCCTTCCTACTCAAACTTGAATGTCGGACGTTTCTTGAATGTCTTGCCAGGGCTCAGAGACGGGGAGAGATGGACGCTGACCATGGTGCTGAGAGACCACCCTCTCTCTCTGAATGAACTACAAGACAATAACCTCCGCAATAATAATAATAAGATGAAGAATAATGATTGTAATAATGTAATAATGCGTTTTATTTACAGTGCGCCTTTGTGGTTGTTGATGTGATAGAGACAGCAAGAGAGAGAGGAAGAGATAGAGAGAGAGGGAGGGAGAGAGAAAGAGAGGAAGAGAGAGAGAGAGAGAGAAGAAGAAGAGAGAGGATGAGAAAGAGAGAGAGGAAGAGAAAGGAAGAGAAAGAGAGAGGAAGAGAGAGAGAGGAAGAGAGAGGATGAGAAAGAGAGAGAGGATGAGAAAGAGAGAGAGGATGAGAAAGAGAGGAAGAGAGAGAGGAACAGAACTTGGGGGCAGGAAACTATGTGAAAGAGACAACAACAACAAAAACCGAGGTGAGTGTAGAAAATGTCCCCCACTCTCTTTACCTCTCCATCCACTCTCTCCCTCCTCTCCACCCACTCTCTCCCCCTCCCTATCCAGCAGGATGTTTAGTGTTTTCAGCGGCAGAAGCTTCCACAGCTTTTATCTGGTCAAGAGCACTCAGTCTGGACACTGTACACCTGATACTACTGCTACACACAGCCATTACTGACCTCTACACACACACAGCCATTACTGACCTCTACACACACACACACACACACACACACACAGAGCCATTACTGACCTCCACACGCACACAACCGCAGGCATGCAGACAGGAACACACACGCACACACACTCATGCAGGAGTAGAGTAGAAGCAGTGAGATGTTTACAGCCCTGCAGTAGAGGAGATGTGAGTGGGTTAGAGTGGGATAGACATCCTCCCTCCTCTTTCTCTCTTCAATTGTTCTTCTCCTCCTCTCCCTCCCCCTCCTCCTCCTCCTCTTCTCCCTCCCCCTCCTCCTCCCCCATTCATTGTCCAGTTACTGGCTCTGTCTGATGGGGCACTGGTGTGGAGGCTGTTTGGACATTCAGGCCCTCTATTATTAATACTACCTAGGAGGGGGGAAGGGAGGAGGGATGGAGTAGAGGGGAGGGAAGAGGGGGGGAGGGATGGAGTAGAGGGGAGGGAAGAGGGATGGAGTAGAGGGGAGGGAAGAGGGGGGGAGGGATGGAGTAGAGGGGAGGGAAGAGGGAGGAGGGATGGAGTAGAGGGGAGGGAAGAGGGGGGGAGGGATGGAGTAGAGGGGAGGGAGGAGGGGGGGAGGGATGGAGTAGAGGGGAGGGAGGAGAGGGGGGGGATGGAGAAGAGGGAGGAAGAGGGAGAAAAATGAAGATAGAGATGGAGATACAGCAGGAGAGTAATGAGTGAAGTGAAAGGAGGGGGAGGAGTGAGAGGGTGTACATGGAGGGATGAGAGAGGCTGAGGACAGACAAGGAGAGGGGTTGAAGAAGAGAGAGAGGGATAGAGAGGGGTTGAAGAGGAGAGGGAGATAGAGAGGGGTTGGAGAGGGAGGGAGAGAGGGATAGACAGGGGTTGGAGATGAGAGAGGGATAGAGAGGGGTTGGAGAGGAGAGAGAGATAGAGAGGGGTTGGAGAGGAGAGAGGGGTAAAAAGGGGTTGGAGAGGAGAGAGGGGTTGAAGAGGAGAGAAAGAGGAGAGAGAGAGCGATAGAGAGGGGTTGGAGAGGAGGGGTTGGAAAGGAGAGAGGGGTTGGAAAGGAGAGAGAGGAGAGAGAGAGGGATAGAGAGGGGTTGGAGAGAGAGGGATAGAGGGGTTGGAGAGGGAGGGAGGGATAGAGAGGGGTTGGAGAGGAGAGAGAGACAACTATAGACTATATTCTATGCTGTAGTACTGTAGACTCTGAGAACAGACACAGGCTCCAGGTCAGACACTAAAATTGGTAGTTTGTCCTTCATCTTCCTCCTCCCTACAACTTCCTCCTTCCTTCTCTCCATCCTTTTGTTCTTTCAGTGTCCCTCTCCTCTCTTCTCCCTCACCTCTCCTCTCTTCTCCCTCACCTTCCCTCGCCTCTCTCCTCCTCTCCTGGCCCAGTTCAGAAAGAAGAACTAGGGAAGGCAGGGAGTGAGTAGGGCGGGGGGGGGGGGGGGAGGGAGGGACAGAAGAGAGAGGAGGGGAGGGGGGGGGGGTACGGCAACAGTAACCGAGAAGCTGAGAACAGTTCAGCAGGCAGAAACCTTCCTTCATGTACAGCAGCTGGAGCCTTCTGGAGCCTGACCACGCCCACCCAGGTGAGTTGACCACGCCCACCCAGGTCAGCTGACCACACCCACCCAGGTTAGCCGACCGCGCCCACCCAGATCAGCTGACCACACCCACCCAGTTCAGGTGACCGCGCCCGCCCAGGTGAGTTGACCACGCCCGCCCAGGTGAGTTGACCACGCCCACCCAGGTCAGCTGACCACGCCCACCCAGGTCAGCTGACCACGCCCACCCAGGTCAGCTGACCCCAGACAGGGAGATGATCCTACCTACCCACCCCCCCACCCCCCCCCCCCCCACCCACCCCCCCCACCCCCCCCCCCCCACCCCCCCACACACACACACACACACACACACACACACACACACACACACACACACACACACACACACACACACACACACACACACACACACACACACACACACACACACACACACACACACACACACACACACACACACACACACACACACACACACACACACACACACACACACACACACACACACACACACACACACACACACACACACACACACACACACACACACACACACACACACACACACACACACACACACACACACACACACACACACACACACACACACACACACACACACACACACACACACACACACACACACACACACACACACACACACACACACACACACACACACACACACACACACACACACACACACACACACACACACACACACACACACACACACACACACACACACACACACACACACACACACACACACACACACACACACACACACACACACACACACACACACACACACACACACACACACACACACACACACAGTCTATGAGGCAAGCTGACATCAGTCCAACATTAGCCATCAGCCATCTACCTTACATTAAATTGTTTATTTAAACAAATATTAAGAAACATTAATTAAATGAAACTGTCCCCGTAGTGATGCATGACAGATCTGTACCAGCTGTTTACTGGCAGGGATGTTTGTGCTGAATGTCTCTGACACCACGAAAAAACACACACATATGAAGCACTGGAATTGCACCAATACATTTGATTTCAGTCCTCCAGCCCCTCCAGTCCTCCAGCCCCTCCAGTCCTCCAGCCCCTCCAGTCCTCCAGCCCCTCCAGTCCTCCGCCCCTCCAGTCCTCCAGTCCTCCGCCCCTCCAGTCCTCCAGCCCCTCCAGTCCTCCGCCCCTCTCAGATGCACTTGGCCTCCAGGTCGTAGAGCTGTAGGAGGTCAGAGATCACTGCGTCGATGTGAGCTCGTGTCACGTCCTCACACAGCACCTGGAAACACACACACGCTAGGGTCATGTTCTCACACAGCACCTGGAAACACACACACACGCTAGGGTCATGTTCTCACACAGCACCTGGAAACACACACACGTGCATGTCAGCGAATATGTTCTCAATAGCATGTTTCAAGTAGGCTACAGCCGAACCCTCGTTCGGTTTTGATCAATAGTAATCGAGTTGATAAGCGTGTCTTCTTGTCTGATCAATACGCAACTGTGAGGTGCTCAAATGGACAGAGCGGCCAGTAAACTGTCGTTCCGCGGCGAGGGCCAGCCCGACATGCACGAATACACCTGTACAAATGCTAATGAAATTTCCACTGAAAATGCTGACAAAAGTTTGATTAACGATTTCTTAATAAGGTAAACTTAAACGATAAACTAGAATTTCATCATTTGTGTTCTATTGGTATACATTTCAGTAGTTTGCATAAGTAAAGAGGTCAACCTTGATAATCTTGGAACCATACATGATAGCACCATGGGGCTTGGATTATTGTCAATCTATTAGCCTATCTATTTAAATCTAAAGTGGAAGCAAAATGATTTCCTCAAGCATAGCCTCCATCATTTATGAAATGGTAAAAAAAACATAGATGTCTGCTAATACGGTGACACGGTAACAGGAAAAACCCTGCAATAGGGTCATGTTCTCACACACACACCACATACACACCTGCCACCACTCTCTCTCTCCTGTGGGCAGTTCCACTCCGTAGCTGAGCAGGGCGAGGTACAGTGTTGCTATGGCGATGTGCTGGGGTTCGTGACGGATACACATGGGCCCATGGTAACAGTCTCTAAGCAACGCCCAGGCCGTCTCTGCGACGGGGGTCCGAGACCAGGCATGACGGTTCACCATGGCCTTGACGGACAACAGGAAGTGGAGCAGGAACTGGAGAAACACAAACACACACACTGGGGTCATGACCTCACACACCTACAGACACACACACACAGACTGTAGATGTCATCACACACACACACCTACACACAAATGTACAACATACACACACACACGTGAAGGGCTAATACAGGTTCCACACAGATACACACGCATGCGTACAGTGGTTGAGCAGCACACGCACACACACTCTCTCTCCTGAGACCTTGTGCGGGTGTTTGAAGGAGACGTGAAAGTTGAGCTGTCGTAGGACGAGCAGCTCACACTGCACCACACTGTCCCTAAGGTCCCAGAACTCCGAGTTACAGTCCAGAGGAGCACTGCTGCTGTGGAAGTACCTGGGGGGAGGAGGGTAGGAGGAAGGAGGGGAGGAGGAGGGAGAACACAAGTGTGACTAAAAAGGAGTGTGTGTGTGTTTGAAGTGTGTGTGTGCGTGTCTGTGACAGTACTGTGTGTGACAGTGTGTGTGAGTGTTGTGTGTGACTGGTGTGTGTGTGTGTTTTCAGTACTGTGTACCTGTGTTTGGTGTGTACCTGTGGCTAACGTTGATGATGTCACGGGTGCGCAGGTGCTGCTCCTCCAGCTTGCCTGCCAGGTAGAGCGAGCTCATGGCCACCAGGTACGGCTCATACACACTCACACTCAAACACTGGAAGAAACGGTGGTACAACACACACGCAGACGCCACCGGCACCGAGCGCATGCCCAACTTCACCCCTACAGAAAGGGAGAGAGTGTGTGAGAAAAAGAGAGTGAAAGAGAGAGAAGAGAAAGGGTTATGGAGAGATACTTTTTTTACTTTAAAAATATATTTAATGGGCAGGCAGTCAAAACTGACAGCTAGCCACCAGTTACAAAATACTTTTTGGACTTATATTGAAATACACACCAAATAATGTTTTTTAGAGCGAGAAAAAGATAGAGCGGAGAGAGAGGGTCGGGAAATCACGTCGGGAGAGCACGGACCGTTGAGTCGGTTAAGAACGTTCGTAGAAAAAGTTGAATGTAAGCTGAAAACCAGAACGTCTAACGGCGATGGTAAAGGCAGCTTACCTGTCTCCATGATAAAGCGGCACACACGAAAGTGGGTCTTTGTGTCCCGCGCGGGGTCTGTTGTTTCTCCGTCCCAGTTTCCCGCTGCCCTCCTCCCGGCCACGGCCAGTCGTGAGGACCCTTCCATGCCACCTGCGTGTTGCGATGTACCCTCCATCGCACCGGGTACGCCTACAAGCTTTCACCGCTAGTTCAGCCTTAACGTTAGTAACGTTAGACAACTAACAACGAGTAGGGACAGACGGATAGGATAGCTAATTAAACAGACGTGCATAGGTTAGCAAGCTAGCTATCTTACTTCCAGATGTAACGTTACGCGCCTCACTCGCACAAGCACACGGACATAACAGACTGTAAATTACATTTTATATCGAGTCCGTTACTTGATTATGAGGATTATGGCCTTTTTGAAAAACAGTTCAAACTTGATCAAACAAAAACATGCTGCAATCTCAACTTCCGACCTTGGTGTTTCTGTGGTGTAGCTGCAGCGAGCTGAAAACATGATGACTGCCATCTAGAGGAGAAGGCAGTAATGACGCCCTCAAAATAAGGTTCCCAGGTCATACAGAAAAGAGGTTAAATAAAATCTCACTTTAAAGCTGCTTCTTTTTAAACGTCGTTTTCTAAGTTTTCAAGAGGCAACTGAATTGGCACTGCCCCGACAGTGATACATATATCCGGAAATAGGCCATGACTAGAACTTCCGGTGAAGTTAGGAAAGACTTAATAACCAGATCAGGTTGTATTAACCCTTAGCTATTGCTCTCTTAACCCTACACTCTGATTGTGCGGCTTCTGGCTGTTTATCATGGAAAAATAACAGGTCACCCTCACAGAGATCTCTCCCATTTCCAGATTTTTTGTTAGAAACTGAGAAAGCCATGTTACATTACATTAACCATAGGGAATAAATGGCAAACCAATTATTTATCTTTTAACATTAACGACTACCAAGCAAGATGACAATCAGATAAAGTATGTAGCTAAAATCGTTAACTAGCTAGCTAATGTTCCTGCTCAAATCCGCTCAAAAGCGAGGAAAGTGATAGATAAAGCTAGCTACTTTTACTGTCTGAGTTAGTCTAACCTTACCTTTGTAGTTGTAGATGTAGCTCTAGACGTACAATTTGAAACCCCTTTCCCTCTTGCTTGAAGGGCAGCAGAGTCCTATGTAGCCTACATCGTTAATTGTCATTTTGGGAAGATCCACCAAACTCCTGTAAAACAGAATTTGGTGTGAGAGAACAAACGTAACTGCTATACCAGAAGTTGTTGACCCGGCTTATGCAACATGCGGAAGTGATGCGTGCAATACCAAGTACGCAGGGTAAAAAAAAAAAAAAAAAAAGGACGCAAAGTTCAGACTTGCTTGGTAGTTTGAACTTGGCAAATTAAACTTGGGAGAACGAACTTCCACAGAAGCGTACTTTTGTCTTGCAGTCACCAAGACAAGCTAAGATTACAACGTCATTATATTCATTACATTACTTCTCCGGTGTTCTTCACTTTATTGTGTATCTGACAAGCCAGAGAAAGGGGAAGAGGTGAGATGCTCTGCAGCGTTGAAGCATGTGATGTAGGGACAGGTAAGGAGGGCTCAAATGTTCTAGAAAGCTGAAATGGGGCGAACGATAGCTGTCCTGTCAATCATCCATATATGCTCCTTTTTTAAGAGAAACAAAATTAGTTTTGCTTTGCATAGTATAGTACTCACCTGTACACCTCATCATAAATAATCAAATTACTTTTAATGGGCATGGTTGCATTTGCCACAATTCTGCTGCTGAAGCCATCTACAGCAACCACGTGGGTGGCCCCAAACATGCCAATTTTTTCATTTTTGGACTTTGGGGATTTGGGCGGAAAAAGTTCCACTTCCGCATTGTGGTCATGGGGAAAACCAAACTTTAAGTGAATTTATACGCCTTGATTTTCTGTTTTCCCTTTCCCCTTTTGGTTTTGAAACAGAAAAACCGCTACAGAACTAGTGATTTCTGTTGTTCTTTTTCCCTGTTTTTCTGTTCTGGTTTTAAAACAGAAAAAAAAAATAAAAAAAGTTTTTTTTTCGTTTTTTCCGATTTCGGTTTTAAACAGAAAAATTAAGGAACGAAGGGTACACGGATTTGGGGGCTTGGTCAGCACACAATTTCCAGAAAGGATGTGTGTGCGTCTCGCGCGTGTGTCAAGTAGGGTGACCACCTGTCCCGCTTTGCGCTGTATCGCACAGAATTTTCAATATGCTACATGCGGGGCAAGGGGTGATAATGCTGTGCAACACAACGCAAAGCACGACAGGTGGTCACCCTAGTGTGAAGGGGCAGGATGAGTCTGAGAATTTGGAGCATGTGCGCTGTGGAGCAATTCAATTGAATTCAATCATATATTGACATATCAAGGTGAAATTGCGTGTGGTACTTCAGAATGATGTCATCTTGAAGGCACAAAGGTTTGAAAAACCATCAGTCAAAATTATATTTGATTTATTAACACAAAGATATTGTGGCAATGTGTACATTTACATAAATACACTTTTTTCAGCCATTTTGTATTGCAATCCTTATTCAATTTGACCCTTTAGAAAGACATGTGTTCTACAAATTTGTAACAATTTTCAAGTTGATTGGATCTATGGTTCATGAGGAGAAGGGTTTTGAAGGTTGTACCAAATTTGGACAGTACAGCAAAATCTATCATGGCGGACCTTATGGGTTCTTGAGGCTTTTTTGTTCCCCATGAGAAATAAGGCATGCATACCAATTTTCAGGCATTTTGGAATAATGGGGCGCTGGGGAAATCACGTAGACTTTGGGCGTGGCTTATAGCGCCACCTATGGGCGTACATGGGCCATTAGCGGTCTGGGATTAGTGAGTGACCTGTTGTATCATTGGGCCAAATTTGAAAAAATCGGGTCAAGGACTTTTTGAGCTATTGGGCCATTTAGCGGAGAAATATAATAATAAGAATACTAACAAAAACATACTGACAACATATGTTTAAAAACAAACCAGTTTTAGTGAAATTATTGTTGAAATTACTTTATAAAGAATCACTGTTGACGGTCGGCTGGGACTAACGTATAGCAAACCGCAACTTCCGCTATCTCACCGGAAGTTGCACCCATAATCATTTCTAGAGTAGACCCCGAGGTGGATGGGCTGAGGTTGTTGCTATGCAACATGCCAACAAAACGAAAGGAGAGAAGGGAGGCCAGAAATGTCATCAAGCTACTCCGCTAACCAGGTACACTACATTAACAAAAATCACCACATATTTGAGTGATCTGTTAACGACACAAATACATGATTTAAGCAGTCATTTAAACTTTTTTTTGTAGTATGAAAATGCGTATAAGGCACACCGGTTGCAGAACTGGACAGTCCCTAAGCAATTTAAAGAGGTACAGTACTGTAGGCGTGAATTACTTTCCTATCACTTGCACCAATCATTATAATTATATTATTTTGTCTTTATTCCGGGTTGGATATGTCAATAAACGTATTTAATATAGCCTACTCATAGCCTACTCATTTTTTTGCAGAGGAAGTTAAAAGGCATTATATTTAACTGACGCTTTTAACCGAAGCGACGAACTATGGGTCTTCTTGAATGCGCGTGAATCAGCAAGCAGAAGTCGATCTCAAAGCTATTTGTAAATACAAACATATTCTTTAGAGACGGACGCTCTGGTGCAAAGGGCAACTGTCTCCTTTTATTTGATCTAGAGCTAGCAGTACACTTATCTTACCAACAAGTCAATAATTACATCTGTACAAGGCTGGAAGCGGAAGAGGCTTGCTGTGAAGAAGCCATAATGTTGTGTATACACCTGTGTGTGTTTGTGTGCGTGCTTGTTGGGTGTGTAGAGGCCTTCTACTGCAGAGGCTCACACCACCTTTATTGCCGATGATCGTGGACATCTCCTTCCTGGAGTAAAGGTGAGCTGGTCCACCCCACGTACACACACACACACACACACACACGAACACTGTCACACACATTTGTGCAAAACTGCTCATGTTGTTCTCCCCACCCCCACATCACCACACCCCCCACCTCCACCCTCCTGTGCTCAGAAGAGAGGCACTGCATGGTCAGATTTCAAGGGGACTTGGGAGTTGCCGGTTAGAATCCACCCCCCCAGGCCCATCAACCCCACGGCCCGGTCGCTGGAGGGTCTGGCCAGGCTGGGCGTGGGGTTGATGGCCCCTCCCCGCGGGCCCCTGTGCACCGAGGGGAGGGGCCGTGTTGGAGCAGAGGGACAGATGGACAGAGAACAGGTCAGACTCAGGCTGGAACAGAACCTGGGTGTGTTGGTGTGTGTGTGCATTTGATCTTACTTGACCCTCTCCTAACCTCCTTCTGTCTCTCCTCACCTTACCTCTCTCCTCACCTCCTTCTGTCTCTCCTCACCTTACCTCTCTCCTCACCTCCTGTCTCTCCTCACCTTACCTCTCTCCTCACCTCCTTCTGTCACTCCTCACCTTACCTCTCCTCACCTTCTGTCTCTCCTCACCTCTCTCCTCACCTTACCTCTCTCCTCACCTCCTTCTGTCCCTCCTCACCTTACCTCTCCTCACCTCTCTCCTCACCTTCTGTCTCTCCTCACCTTACCTCTCCTCACCTCTCTCCTCACCTTCTGTCTCTCCTCACCTTACCTCTCTCCTCACCTTACCTCTCCTCACCTTACCTCTCTCTCTCGGTTCCAGAGCCCCCCTCGTAGTGCGTCCCAGCACCCCAGCACCCAGCCCTCCCAGGCAGGGGAAAGACAAGCCGCTCTGCTCCCATCTGGCCCTGACAGACCAGCCAGCCAGCCACCAGAGAGACCAGCCAGCCAGGAACCAGAGAGACCAGGCAGCCAGGCTCTAGAGAGACCAGGCAGCCAGGCACCAGAGAGACCAGCCAGCCAGGAACCAGAGAGACCAGGCAGCCAGGCACCAGAGAGACCAGCCAGCCAGGCTCTAGAGAGACCAGGCAGCCAGGCTCTAGAGAGAGCCAAGTGTGCAGGGAGACCAGCCACTGATCAGAAGACCGAAGGAGAGACACCGCAGACTGGCAGCAAGAGATAACAGCAACTGGGACCAGTGCTTTAGACTCTCCCCTCCCTCCCTCCCTCCCTGTAATGTGTCCAGGAGACATCAGAACAGTAACATTATTATCATGATCAGAATATAAAACAATTAAAGTCTATGTTGTAGTGCAGTCAGCCGTTTATTGTGTCTATGTGTGTGCAAGTAACGTATTTATTTAGCATACTTATTCAAAGCACTGTACATTTTTACACCCACCCCAATACACAATATGTATTGTGTATGTCTAGTGTGTGTGTGTGTGTGTGCGGGTGTACATTTACATTTATTCATTTAGCAGACGCTTTTATCCAAAGCGACTTCCAAGAGAGAGCTTTACAAAGTGCATAGGTCACTGATCATAACAACAAGATAGCCAAAAAACATTGCGAGTAGCCAAAACATGAAGCACACATTGTGAACAACCAAAGTAAGTGCCAAAGGGAAGAACCATAAGAGCATGTAGTTAACCCTCGTGCTGCCTTCGGGTCACATGACCCAAAGGTTCATAACGCACCATCGTTGTATTTACCCAATTTTACCCAATACAAAAACAAATAAAAATAATTTTCTTTTAACCATTCCAATGTGGGGGTTCTGAGACAGCCCGACAGTTAAAAGAAAATGCTTCACTTTGTTTTTGTATGAGGTAAATTTGTCGCAATACGAAGGTGGGTCACAATGACTGATGGGTCAGAAAGACCCGAAGATAACACAAGGGTTAAACAAGTCACAACCAAACAACATGAACAGCTATAAGTGCAAGTGTACCTGTGGAAAAAAGCAAGCAACAGTAATAAAACAATATATCACAGCGAGAACCAAAAATTTAAATCAGTTACCACTAACCACAAGAGCAACAAGTCTCTAAGCAAGAGTCATTGTGATCCTTGAGGAAACTAACATCGGGTCAAGCGAACCGTTCCTAAGTACCGTTGTACTCCCGGAACAAGTGCGTCTTGAGCCTTTTCTTGAAGGTGGAGAGACAGTCAGTGTCTCTGATGGAGGTGGGGAGTTGATTCCACCACTGGGGGGCCAGACAGGAGAAGAGCTTGTGTTGGGACCGGGCGGTCTTGAGCGGTGGGACCACCAGGCGGTTGTCTGAAGAAGACCGTAGGTGGCGGGTGGGGGTGTAAGGCTGCAGGAGAGACTTGATGTAGACGGGTGCAGTCCCGTTCACTGCTCGGAAGGTCAATACCAGGGACTTGAATCTGATACGGGCCATGATAGGTAGCCAGTGGAGAGAGATGAGGAGCGGGGTAACATGGGAGCGTCTGGGTAGATTGTAGACCAGGCGGGCCGCCGCGTTCTGAATCCTCTGAAGAGGGCGGGTTGCACATGCTGGGAGACCAGCGAGCAGAGAGTTGCAATAGTCCAACTTGGAGGGTGTAGGGTTGTGTGTGTGTGTATGGTTGTGTGTGTAGTGTCTGAAACACAATCAAAACAACAGCAAACAGTAGATTACACTTTACTGCTGGGAACAAATCACACAGTGTACTGTAAAAGGTTTGAGATATAAAAGTGATCCATTATCCCACTAGGTGAAGGGCAGAGTAGGGTTAGGGTATGTGTCTACATGTTCACCAGAACTCCAATTCCTGCCCCCCTTCACCCTGCCCCCCCTCACCCAGCCCCCTCTCCTCCGTGCGAATCCTGATCACCCGGATAATGACCCAGTCCTTCTGGTTGGCGGTGACCCGGATCCGCACACAGGAAGAGGCGGAGCCCTGAATCTCTTCCACATCCTGTTTCTCAAAGCGTCCGTCAGGACCTATCTCCCCCAGCGGGGGGTCAAAGGTCCGACATATCTCCCCCTCGGGGGCGCGACCCAGCTCCACCACCGCCGACGCCAGCAGGTCCTTGCCCTCCAACCCCGTCTCCACGGTAACGCCTCTCACCACCACGGGATTGGTCAGGATGACGGTCAGGTGGTTCCCCGATGACGGCGCCCGTCCCCAGAAGAAGTGCGAGTCGGTTGGGAGGTAGGCGTGGCCGGGCAGGTGGTCTTTGTACGCCGGGATGTCTGAGAACACGGTGGCGTGGGGGTTGTGGGACAGCGGCTCGAGTTGGAAGTCCTTGTCCTTCAGATTGTTGTGGGTTCCCCTGAAGGAGGAGAACGTGCCAGTGTGCTGGAACAGGGACGGCTTGAACAAGATTGCCTCCCTCTGGTTCACCAGCAGAACCCGGAAGTGACTCATCAGGAAGTCGCAGGGCATTTCCTGGTAGAACAGGAAGAGGAAGCGAGCCAAGAGAGGGAGGTGGGCTGAGCGGTAGAGTTTACCGATGTACCCCAACGACGAGAACTCCAGTGTCGTCCAGGCGACAGCCTTGGCTTCCTGATCCCGGATATGCCCCCTTATGACGGACAGGAAGTTGTGACTGCAGTCGACGTCGTCCTCCAGCATGAGGTAGAAGCGGCTCCAGGGGGCGCTGTAGAGCAGCAGGAAGGAGTAGTCCACGTTCTGCTTGGAGCGGAATATCACTCTGTCTGGGGCGTCGCCGAAGTTCCTCTTTATACCTGGAGAGGAGAGTAGTCAGGAGGGTGTGTGTGTGTGTGTGTGTGTGTGTGTGTGTGTGTGTGTGTGTGTGTGTGTGTGTGTGTGTGTGTACCTGTGAGAGTGGGGTAGTAGCGCTGGGGTGCATGTATAACCAGTAGCTGTCCTAGCTCCAGCTGGGGGGAGAACTCGGCCGTGATCTGCCCCAGCGTGGAGGCCCTCCACTGGGCATCGAAGTCAGCCAGCAGCAGCACCACCAGCAGGGAGCTGCGCTCGGTGCTGGAGGACTGGGAGAAGATGGAGTGCAGAGTGGCAAGCAGGTAGCTGCCATTCTTACGCCTCACAGACGACAGCCCCACCGTTAGGAACTCTGGAGAAAGGTACACACACATTCCTGAGGTTGTGTGTGTGTGTAATGTGCATGTGTATATACATATGTGTGTGTCTCACTCTTCTCTGTGGGGGGCATTCCAGCCAGCAGGGTGTACGACACTCTGATTGGTAGATAGTCTCCCTGATCCACCCATGACTCTGGCTGCAGGGGAGGAACACTCAAGTTCCCCTGGACACACACACACACACACACACACACGTTAGACACACACACAGGCATCGGTCATCATTAGACCTTTGCTGTGAGCAGACTCACTTGGGTGATGTTGGTGAAGGAGGCGGAGCGAGCCTGGAGGGGCCTCACCTCAACACAGCACCATGACTGAGAGGAGAGGAGAGGGGAGGGGAGGAGAGGGGAGGGTGTGAGAATGTGGACATGATTAGCTGCTCATGGAAATGATCCCTCAAGACAAATACAAATACAAGAAAAATACAATTTTCTTGATCCTCACAGGTGATATTTCTAGGGTTTTTTAGTGGTCTTAAGGTTATAATTACATTAAGGATTTGAGTTAGGGATAGTTTTACAATTAGCATTAGGAGCTATGGTTGGGTTTCGATTTAGGGTTCAAGTTAGGTTTTTGGTTTAGGGAAAACAGGATTTTGAATGTGAACGATTTGTGAGTCCCCACAAAAATAGCAATACAAACTTCCATGAGTGTGCGTGTTCGTTTTGTCTCACCGTGTCAATGTCCTTTGGCCCAGAGATGTACAAGATGGTGATGAGGACCAGAAACACCACCACGGTAACAACAGTAAGATTCCTGTGCCTTCGAAAATGCATCTCCCTTACCACACATACACAAACACGTTAATGTCCCTGTACACAGCCTTTGTGTGTGTTTGCATGCCTCCATGTCTGTGTGTGTGTGTGTGTGTGTGTGTGTGTGTGTAACTGTCATGAATGCAGTAATTATTCAGAATGCTTGTTTAGTGGTCTGATCTGACCTGGTCTGGGGTAGGTTGGCTAACAGCATGCCCTCATTAATGTGATTGATAGGAACATATCACACATCTATCTGCTATGTAGACAATCATTGGACTTTGAAATTGATGATGAGGAGAGCAGGATGGTGTGTGAAGCCTGTTGGAACATTGTTTCTATAGAGACCGTCTTCTGTGTTTGCAAACATTAAAGATAAATTGATGTGCTGTTTCTAAGCCTTCACATTCACCGTGTGAATCAATTAATAAACATAAGCATGCTGTAAGTAAATGTATTCAATATTAGTTTTGGGCACGTGGAAGGGTGAGTCTAGTTCCGAGGGTAGAGCATTTGACTGCAGATCAAGATCTCGCGGATTCAAATCTCTCTAGAAAAGTTATTTGAATAAAAAGGTCTGCCAAAATGAATGGTTAAAGTAATAATACAAATATTTACATTTACATTTATTCATTTAGCAGACGCTTTTATCCAAAGCGACTTCCAAGAGAGAGCTTTACAAAGTGCATAGGTCACTGATCATAACAACAAGATAGCCAAAAAGCATCGCGAGTAGCCAAAACATGAAGCACACATTGTGAACAACCAAAGTAAGTGCCAAAGGGAAGAACCATAAGAGCATGTAGTTAAACAAGTCACAACCAAACAACATGAACAGCTATAAGTGCAAGTGTACCTGTGGAAAAAAAGCAAGCAACAGTAATATAAATATATTACAACGTCTCGGTAGTTCCCCTTTGCTAAACACAACGACAAACACCGATTAAACCTCCAGTCCCTTTCTGTAAACATTTCATATCGTAGCATCACAGAAATGCAAATACGCACACACACCTAAAGAAACAATTAAATGTGATTTTCACTTCAGTTAACCTACAAAAGAATCACATATACACAACCACACCTTAGAATTACACTTTAATTTATTGAACTTCCTGTATTTTTCTTCACAACAGAGCTTTTATCTGACACGCACGAGTGATTATGGCTTCTACTCCGCAGTTATACGGAAACCAACTTCAGCCTCGCCGTGCGTCATTTGTCAATAATCTTGTATTTTACTAAACTATATAGACTACCAAGACTAGGCATGAAACGAAGTAGGCCTACCACAAAATAAGTGACTGGTATGAAATGTCAAACAAGTCAAAATGATCTTCTACTGTTCTTCAATTCTGTCTCTCGTCAGAATTAGGCTACATTCATGTTATCACTGGGTTAGGCTACAAGTCACAACTCCAAAAGATAGTAGGCTATCGCTTAGAATGAATAGCCTAATTTTGGCGTGTTAATATCCAAAACGCTAAAATGCGTTTTAACTTTCAAAAACATCTTTAAGTTGAACTGAATATAGCCTACCTGTTTTTCAAAAATGTGCGTTCGTTTTCAGTAATGCCAATTTTTCACGGACACAGTGCTGCATCGCCTGTCAAGCTTCTTTTTTCGTAATATAAAAATCCGGTTAAGCAACATTCCATTATCGCACAATCATCAAGTGGGGTAAACTGGTTCGTGAAGCCGCGCTCTCTACCTTGCATCAGCCTGAGACCACGCCCCTCAATTAAGAAAAATGTGCACTTCTATCCTCACCTGTCAGCAGAGGCCCGCTGTCTCTGCTATATAGCATAACCTAGCTTCTACATTCACCTGTCTGCCCGCCGTCTCTGCTATGTAGGGTAACATAACCCCCAGGCGAGGTTATGTTACCTTACTGTAAGTCGCTCTGGATAAGAGTGTCTACTAAATGACTAAATGTAAATATAAAATAACATTGAAATTAGTGCCGAAACATTGAGTAACTCCTAAACTGCTGCACTGGTGGATAATCCTGGGATGTGATTTGTGGATGCTGCAGTCACGCTACGTTGTAGCTAGATGCTAAATATGCAAGGTATACGGAGAAGTTGAAAATTTTTAATAAATTCTTTACTGTCACCAAACACACAATAAGAAAACACAGGGTGAGGATTATGCTGAAACCACTTAATTTATTAAATGTAATTAAAACTTCTCTCTATATTTTTACTTTCTGTCTCAATAGCTGCAAGTGTGTGTAGTCAAGTTGTCTCCATGGAGACAGTGAGTGTAGTCAAGTTGTCTCCAAGGAGACAGTGAGTGTAGTCAAGTTGTCTCCATGGAGACAGTGTGTAGTACTGTTGTGAGGACTGACAAAAACACTTTAAGAGCCTCTTCATGTTTCGGTTGCTGCTTTACAATCACCCTCACCCCCTCCTCCTCCCTTTCTCCCCTCCACACCTCCCTCTCTTCCCTCCGCACCCCTTCCTCCTTCTCTCCCTCTTCCCCCCTCCTCACCCCCTCCTCCCCTCTCACCCCCTCCTCTTCCCCCTCTCCCCCTCTCTCCTCCCTCTCTCTGGTACACAGCAACTCCCCAAGTATGAGAGTGTGAGGTGTGTGTTCCAGGTGTGTGTGCGAGGTGTGTGTGTACAGGTAGACCCTCCAGGGCCGTGTGTGTGGCGGAGTGAAGGCCAGGGTGTGGATGTTGACCAGCTGCAGCGCCGCCTGCAGGCTGGAGGGGGGAGCGAGGGCCGCGGGGCAGCCCACACACACCTCCACACACACCTCCTCCTGCAGCCAGTGCTGCTCAAACTGCTCCGGGCTCAGCGAGGGAGACAGGGACAGAGAGGCTTCACCACCACCATCTTCATCCTCATCATCCTCATCATCATGATGAAGCTGAGCCATGTCTTCAGCTGGGGGTGGAACTGTGGAGAGAGGGGGGGCAGGAGGAGAGAGAGAGCAGGGAGGGGGAGAGAGGGGGAGAGAGGGGGAGAGAGAGAGATTGATTAGTGTTGATCTACACACATACAGAACCACCTCAAAGGGAGGGGGGGGTGTCTCACCAGGGCAGGGGGTCAGAGTTCGGAGGTCAAGGTTGGGGGTTGGAGGGCTCTGCTCAGGGCAGCCCCCAGTGGCTGGTTCTGGAACTACAGCTCTCAGGCACAACGGTGCCAGGGTGTTAAAGCTGCCAGCCCACTGGCTAACAGGCTCGGAGGGCCGACCAATCAGAACGCCCAGAGAGGGATCCGACCTCCGTCCCTGGAGGACCCGACGGGTTTCGTCTATCCCACAATGCAACAGTCGGTAGTACAGCGCAGCCTGGTCACGTACACACATGTCTGTCTCCTCCTCTGGAACACACACACGTCACACACAGATTACACACACAAACACACATTACACACACAGATCACACACACACAAGGTACACACAGACACACACATGCAAGTCACAAACACACACCTTCCTCTCCCTGTCCTACCCATGCAGTAGTGCAGCAGGCGCCCCAGCATGTCCTGTGTCTCTGCGGGTCTGTAGAGGAACAGCCTGAGGGTGGAGGTGAGCAGCTCCATTTTCACCTCCACACACACCTCGCTCCGCAGCCCGTCGATCTGGCCCTCCAGCAGGTAGGGGGCGCCGCTCACATGCTCCCCGTACACCCCCAGCAGCCACAGCAAGGCCTGCCTGCCCTGGAGAGACAGGGGGAGACAGAGAGATAGAGATGAGGAGGAGGAGAGGAGGTGTGTAGGATGGAGCGAGGAGGAGAGGAGGTGTGTAGGATGGAGCGAGGAGGAGAGGAGGTGCGTAGGATGGAGCGAGGAGGAGCGTAGGATGGAGCGAGGAGGAGAGGAGGTGCGTAGGATGGAGCGAGGAGGAGAGGAGGTGTGTAGGATGGAGCGAGGAGGAGAGGAGGTGTGTAGGATGGAGCGAGGAGGAGAGGGGGTGTGTAGGATGGAGCGAGGAGGAGAGGAGGTGTGTAGGATGGAGCGAGGAGGTGCGTAGGATGGAGCGAGGAGGAGAGGAGGTGCGTAGGATGGAGCGAGGAGGAGAGGAGGTGCGTAGGATGGAGCGAGGAGGAGAGGAGGTGCGTAGGATGGAGCGAGGAGGAGAGGAGGTGTGTAGGATGGAGGAGAGGAGAGGAGAAGAAAGGAGAAGAAGGGAGGAGGAGAAGAGAGGAGGAGAGCAGCGGTCGTTCTGACCTGCGTGTCCAGCAGTGTGTCTTCCCAGCCCTCCAGGGCTGAACACACAGCTGAGCTGCTCTGAGGACACGTCCACACCAGGTCCCCGAGGGTCTGCACCACCGCTGGGGACACATCAAAACCAACCCCCAATAAACCTGGGCCCAACACACACTTAGTGTAGGACAGGGGCTGTGGTGGAAATTTGGAATACAGTTATAATGTGTGTGTTTTATATATGAGGAATGTGTTTTAAGGGAAGTCTAAAAGTTGGTTAAGAAGCTTGATACAGTGAAAGTTGATTCAACTCATTTGGCAGATGTGCACACCTAACTAGGAGACGTGAAGTCTAGGGACGGGAAGTCTGGGTGACCTGGGAGAGTTCTTGTCACCTGGGGAGGAAGAGACAGCTGAGAACTGATCAAGCTGCTCTGGCCCTTCCTGTTGCATGGATGGTGTTAATTAAATACTTGTTTGAAGATGCCCACACAAAGGACAGTTGACCATTTGACTGATCAACTTCTGTGGCTTTAGTATCTACTGGTTTGGGGAGAGATGCCACATCAAAGAACTGTGGGACACTTGGTATGGAGTCAAACTGTCACTGAGCAGTGCTGACCAATCACAGAGTTTGCTACATTGATGGATTGACCATCAGAAGAACCATTTGATCTAAAGTTTATATAAGGCAGGGTTTTAGGGTTGTTCTTCATCACTCTTGCGAACGACCTGTGGCTAGCACCTCCTTCGTTATGACTGATCACAAAGTACTTTGTTAATTCTTAATTTGTACAAGCAAAATAAATTTATTGAAACCGCCATCTCTTGACTATTATCTACACAGTGCCACTAGTATTCTGCCATTACAGGGCGCACTTACCTGAGAGTGTGAGTGTGTGCGTGAGTGTGTGCGCGTGAGTGTGCGTGTGTGCACGTGAGTGTGTGTGTTCTCACCAGAGGTAATGTGTTCCTGTTTCAGTCTCAGCAAGTCAGTGAGAATGTCCAGACACCTGTCACTGTAGGAGCGCCCGATACGACCTGCACACACACACACACACACACACACACACACACACACACACACACACACACACACTCTCTTAAAAGCTGTATGTGTGGTCTGTATGGGCAGTGTCAGGGTTGTGTGAGTGTGTACCTATAGCAGTGATGGCAGCGTGGGCAGTGTCAGGGTTGTGTGAGTGTGTACCTATAGCAGTGATGGCAGCGTGGGCAGTGTCAGGGTTGACATCAGTACAGTGCCCCTTCAGTTCATCCAGAACCAGAGACACATTCTCATCATTCACCAGCTCCACCAGGACCTAAAAACACACACGCTTGTTAATCAATCAGGTAGTACTAAAACATTTAAAATGCTTGTCTTTGTAAATGAAATGTTCTGTTTCTTAGAGGTTAGAACACACGAACAACCACAGGATGGAATCATGTGACATGTGACATCTATCAACCAATCACAAGCTCAGATCAAATCAGGCTGTGTTCTGACCTGCATCTTCCTCTGCTTGATGTAGGCCGGCTCCGCGTAGCTGCAGAAGAAGCGCTTGAAGTGCGCCCCCATGAGGCCTGGAGCAGACCGCATCAGGAGCTGCAAAACACCCAGCAGTAATATCACACAGCGCACACGTACTGTCAAATTATACATTACATACACGTACATTAATATTATACACACATATTATTTAGTTTGGGGGGGAGGAGGAAGTGAATTGGAGGTAGCAGGTTCAAATCCAACAGAGCAGTGAAAGAGGCTGCAGAGAGAGGGGGAGGGAGGGAGAGATTACAGCCCAGAAGCAGGGTTTTTCCAGGGTGCATCAGGTACACACACACTGTACACACACACTGTACACACACACACACTGTACACACACACTGTACACACACACTGTACACACACAGAAATATTCCAGGTAAAAAACAAAGGGAGCTATTCTTCATGTCTCCATGGCCTTATTAGGACACATCTTGGTGTTGTTTATGAAAGACACACACACACACACACCCTAGTGTTCTGTTTGTACACACACACACAGACACACACACAGACACACACACACCTGGATGTGGCAGAGAGCAGAGAACCTCATTTCCCGGCAGGAGCTTCCACATGCGGCCAGCAGGGGGCCTTGTGCGCGCTCCAGCGCCGACACACCCGCGGCCGGGAGCGAGGAGCACAGGCCGAGGAAGAGGGCCAGGGTGGCGGCCACCAGGGGGGGGTGGGGGCTGAGCAGGGAGGGGTCCAGCACTGACAGGATGTCAAACAGCTCCTCCTCACTGGACGGCTGGTAGCGCTGCAGAACCCTCAGCACCTCACACTGACCCCACACGTCACACTGCTGCAGCCTGTACACACACACATTCATATATATACACACCTCAGACACACGCATTCATATGTACACACACCTCACATACACACACGCATTCATATATATACACACCTCACACACACACGCATATATACACACACACACACAGCATTAATATTAGTGCTGTCAGTTAAACGCGTTATTAATGGCGTTAACGCAAACCCATTTTAACTGCGTACATTTTTTTTATCGCAAGATTAACGTTCTTTTTGGCCTAGCAAAGTTTGTAGTTTTTTTTCACATACTGTTGCAACAACTACTGACGTTAGAAAAACTACAACACCACACCGGATCCAGCTAGACCGGACACAAAACAACAGACACGCCGCACACATTTGTTGTGTTGTACAACCCAATGTATGACTCTCTGGATAGGCACTGACTCGCGGGAGCGCGCGCGAACCACTCGGAATCAAAGAGTGAAGGATTTCGTCTTACATTTACATTTAGTCATTTAGCAGACGCTCTTATCCAGAGCGACTTACAGTAAGTACAGGGACATTCCCCCGAGGCAAGTAAGGCCAATTGCCTTGCCCAAGGGCACAACGTCATTTGCACGGCCAGGAATCGAACCAGCAACCTTCTGATTAATAGCCGATTCCCTAACCGCTCAGCCATCTGACTCCCATGATTACCAAAGGAAATGTATTTTGTGTTGCAGGTTCAAGGTATTTCACTAATGTATAGGTTCAAAGGCAAGGATTTTAATGCAGTTAGCCTGCAGACAATAGAGGGGGGTTGCATTTCATGGCAAGAAGGAATACAACAAGCCTGTCATGAAATGCACCCCCCTCTATTGTCTGTTCTGTATATCCCAGAATCAAAACATTCTTACTGTACACTGAGGGCACTAGTATGAGTAACCACAGTAAGTTTCAGGCATGTAAAACTTTCCTAGTCAGGGTTATCAGGGGGTGCATTAAGCCTGCCATGAAATGCAGGCTTAATTGAAAATAGCAGCTGATATTTAGACAGATAACCGACATTCTTCTCTTGAATTCTATAACAAAGAAAGTATAATGTGAGACTTCTGTCTCCCTTTCGTTTGGTTACGATATCAAGACGAAATCCTTCACTCTTTGATTCCGAGTGGTTCGCGCGCGCTCTTGTGAGGGGGTGCCTATCCAGGGAGTCATGCATCGGGTGGCACAACACCTGTTAAAGAGTAGTAGGCTAACGTTACGTTTTGAGTGGATGGAGAGACGCCGAAATAGATGCCAATAAGATTCTGAATGGAAAGTTTACTTTTAAAAAGTTGCTAAATGGTTCCATTGACAAGACCAAAGTGATCTGTGTGTTTTGTCGTTGTGAACTGAGCTATCATCGCAGCACGTTCAGTCTGAAATACCACCTGATGGCCAAGCACACAGCTGATGCGAATTCTCCGCCCCCTCGTCAAAGCCAGGCGATTGCAATGTTGTTTTCAATAAAAAAAATACATTTGCACTAAGCAATCCAAACCACTTTTCCATGTTGATAAGAGCATTAAAATGAGAAAAAATTATGGGACAAAAAGAAATCAAGAGACATTTAGAATAGATAAAAATGTGTGATTAATCGCGAGTTAACTATGACATTAATGCGATTAATCACAATTAAATATTTTAATCGTTTGACAGCACTAATTAATATATACATATACACCTCACACACACAGAATTCATATATATACACCTTACACACACACACACACACCTGTTGAGGAGATGGTGGGCGATGGGTTTGTTGATGGCCACGCCCCCCTCGTCCCTCAAAATCTCCTCCAGTGCCCGGAGACAGTTCACCATGACAACAGGATCACTGTCCCGTAGCAACCCATACAGCTCGTTTACTATAGAGGCATCTGCGGGGGGGGGGGGGGGGGGGGGAAATAGATGGGGCGCTGTAATGTCTGTCATTTAGCTTTTACATTTATGCATTTAGTAGACGCTTTTATCCAAAGCGACTTCCAAAAGAGAGCTTTACAAAAGTACATAGGTCACTGAGCTTTTCATACGAAATAGACATAAATGAAATCCAAAGACATAACAGTTAGTCTGTATTGTACCTATGCCTGTGTTGGGCTGCAGGTTGTGTATCTTCGCCCAGCCCAGCACAGCCACCCTCCTCACACAGGCTGCCCGGTCACGCAGGCCTGCTGACAGAGGCTGCTCCACGTACTCCATCAGACCTGGGAGCCTGACACACACACACACACATAAATATATATATATATATATATATATATATATATATACACACACACAAAAAGACACACAGAAGAGATACATTTGAAAAGCAAGTTTTCCTGGGTCTGTGTGTGTGTCTGCGTGTGTCTGTGTAAGTATACATGTCTGTGTGTACCTGAGGTTGGTCATGTTGCGCAGGGCCAGGCTGCGCACCATGGGGTTGGGGTCCTGGCAGTCCTTCCTCAGGGTGTTGATGACCAGCAGGGAGAGGTCAGGGGTCGTGCTGGCATAGCTCACCAGGAACACATACACCAGCTTCTTCTGGACCACGTCCACGCTGGCACACGCCTTCACCATCTCACTGAACACCCCGGACACATCCACCCCCTGGGACATCAACCTGGGAGAGAGGGGGGAGGAGGAGGGGAGAATGCATTCGTGATCATGATCAGGGATGGATGAGATTGTTGTGTTTGAGCAGGAAAAAAGAGAGAAGAGGAAAGAAGCATTGGCCTCGAGTTTGAAAAGGAACGATCAGTGTGTTTACCGAATAACCCTCAGTATCGTGTTCCTGTAGCGGAGGTGATCAGACTGGACGTTGGGGTTGGCGAGAGCTCTCCTTATTTCTCTCACCGTCTCCTCTCCGCCCAGGTAGGGCATGGCTGGTTTCCCCACACAAACGCACACACAGTAAAAGAGAAGACATTTAGAGAGGGTTAGCTGTCCAGCTAGCTAACGTTTAATTAAATAGTTACTCTAACAAGCTACAATGTAACATTCTTAAAACTACCAGAAATATTGCGTAACCATTCCGTTCTATGTCGGAATATATCTCTAGAGTGAACAACGTACCGTTCACATCAATCGTAGGTATTAGTAAGTAAAAAAATATAAATATCTCGGTTTGCCTCTGGCTTCCCGTACCGACTGCTTCGGAAGACGTCACGACGTGGCACGTTCTCTCTGGCGCCTTCTGATGACGCCACGCACGCGCTAATACTTAAAACGTAAAAACATCAACCGTCGTTTTGACGCTCCCAGTTCCAGTTCAATGTCCGCTTTCTACTTCTTCAGTCTTTTTTTCACATTGTGTTCTCTCACATACACACAGCAAAATGTTTCACACATTTACTACAATAACTCAAAACTCAACAATAGCAATGAGGTTTTAGATGGTTTAATTGATTGTGAAATGCAGGATACAGAAACACACAACTCATGACTGACAATCTGCAACACCAATCCCCTTCCAAATACATCCACTCCACCTTCTCCCATTGCTTGGGGTTTACAAGACAGAGCATCATTAACAGGAAGGGGGAGGGACTTTGCAGTTGAACAGCCAATAAGCTGACAGAGATGGCATCCCAGACCTCCTTACGGGCCCAGAGAGAGTTGCTCAACCCTCCCCCTGGGCTGGGCTTGGGGGTGGGAGCCCTGATTGAGTTTTGAACGGTACCATTTGTTCACATTCACCAACAAGACATGTTAACGTCACCCAATCCTTCAGTTTCAAACCTCTGATGGGCCATTACAGTTTAACCTCAACACTGACACACTCCACCCTGGATACTCACACACACACACACACACACACACTTCAGTAGCTTTGAAGGGGTCTTGCTGGAATGTAGTTTTATTTCATTTGGAATAATCTGATGGATAAGACAGCAGTCGACACAGGAAGGAGACAGGAAGTAGACAGGAAGGAGACTCAGGGAACAGCATGATGGAAAAGTCTGAAGTGATCAGCTGTGACTGATGGTGGACACACACACACAGACACACACACAGACACACAGACAGACACAGAGAACCAGAGTGGCAGCGTGTGTGGTAGAGTTTACGACAGGGTGGGGCTGGGGGTGGGGCTTGCGGAGCTGTTGTCCTGATTGGCCGCTTGGCTCCCTCTGGACGGAACCTCGATGATGCGTGGCTTGTCGATGATGCGAGCACGGCGGTCGCCCTTCTCTACTATTCCGATGATCCAAGCTCCGCCCACTGACCCTTGACCCCCGAACCCTGCCCCCTGACTCTTCATCTCAGCACAAAACTTGGCAGCTTGTTCTCTGGGAAGACATACCAGTAACCCCCCTGAGGAGAGGGGAGGAGAGGAGGAGAGGAGGAGAGGAAGGGGTTGACAAAGAATTAACATCACCAATCTGTGACCTTATAGACCTTTTAAAGAGAGAGTTTGAGAAACGAGAGAGAAAAGGAGGAACAAACCAGCTTTTGCACAAGAACCTCTTAACGTTCTTTCACATGACTAAATAAAGCTCATGCAGTGACCGTAGGACTGCCGGGTACAACTGGCCACGACCGGTCGCACCTACCGGACGTTTCTGCTGACGTTCCCTGCACCAGGTTGAAGATGCTGCCGCAAGCCTTGCTGATGGCGGCCATCTTGGCGATGACTGGCAGGTTGTGGATGACGAAGGCCACGTCGCTGCGCTGCTGGGACGCCAGGTTGTTGGCGTGTCCTAGCAACCCAAAGCCCGTCACGTCTGTGGCAGCGTGGGCCTGGAACCTGTGCATGAGGGTCGCAGCTGTGGAGGCACACACACACAGACGCATGTAGCAACCGAAGCTTCTTCTATTGCGTATAGACACTTACTGTCCTATTTACAGGTCAGTATTTCTTCCTGTTATGGACCATGTAAGCCATGTCTACACGACCAAGCTGAAGGGCCCTAATCGGCTGGTCAAAACTGGGAATGTTGTTTGGGTACAATTAATACTAGATCTGACACGTGGTGGAATCTTCTGTCTCGCTTATCCAAACTAAGCAAGCTAAGCCAAAATAAAACTACAAAAAAGATAATAAAATACTGTAATTATTCTGACAACACCTACCTGTGCGGTTTAGCGTTGCCATGGAGAACATAGCTTCCTGGTAGGCCAGCTCCACTTCCTCCTTGGTGACCACTAGTTTGATCTTGTTCCACCTGTCAGGCTGGGGGGGGGGGGGGAAGGAGGGGAGACAAGGAGAGATTGCAAAAGAGAGGCAGAGGGAGGTTGGTCATTGGTCACTGATTTGAACCAATCAGAGGTGAGTGAGGTGAAGCTGGCGTGTGATTGGCTGACCTGCTCCAGCCACTGGTGAGCGTTGACTGCCACCTGTGTCCCAAGAGGCTTGGTGAGCACCAGCACATCACCTGGTACAGCACTGTCTGGCCTGCAGTCACACACACACACACACACACAACATGTACACACACAGGGACACACACACACACACTTTTATCCTGTATGTTTAGGCACAGGGGCAGTACACATAGATAAATAGATAGAGACAGAAAGAGGAGAGAAAGAGAGAGAGGGAGAAGGAACGAGAGAAACAAAAAGAGAGAGATGAGAGAGAGAGACAAGAGAGAGGAGAGAGACGAGAGAGGACAGAGAGATGAGAGAGAGAGAGATGAGAGAGAGAGGAGAGAAAGAGATGAGAGAGAGAGAGATGAGAGAGAGGAGAGAGATGAGAGAGAGGACAGAGAGATGAGAGAGAGAAACAGAAAGAGAGAGAGGAGGGCGACAGGCAGGAGAGAGAGGCAGGAGAGACACTCACATGATGAACTCGTTGGGCTGACAGACAACTGAGGCCACGCCCCCTACAATGATCCATGGGTTGACGACCGTCTGTCCGCCCGTCACCGAGGTACCGCCTTCCTCCGCCGCGTCCCGGAAGCCCCGCATCATCAACGGCATCACACGCTCGCGCTCCTGGAACACACACACCGGTGCAGACACACACACAACAATACATTACTACCTGACGCTGTGATACTAGATGTGTGAAAAGCATGAAAGGGTCTCTCTCTCTGTATGTGTGTGTGTGTGTGTGTGTGCGCGCAGGGGGGGGCAGATATACAGAGAGAGAGCGAGAGAGAGAGACACACACACACACACACACCTTCTCGTTCATCTTCTGGCTGATGCTGAGCAGCATGAGCATGTTGTCACACTCGGTGATGCCCATGGCATACAGGTCACTGAGGACATTAGCACAGGCTATCCTGCCCTGGGGAGGAGGGGGGGAAAGGGGGGGGGTGTAAAAGAGAAATAGAAAGATAAAGAGGAAGATGAATGCAACAGTTATTCTTTTGAAACAGATAACAGCCAAGGTCAGCACCAGTGGAATGTTTGCTAACTAAGAGGTGAGCAGTTAAGAGTTGAAAAGTTAAGAGGTCAGGACCCACCATCATGTAGGGATCTTCTACAAGAGGATAGAAGAAGTCTGTGGTCTGGACCAATGAGAGCCCTCCGTGCCTCAACGGGGTGACGCACGAGTCCATTCCTATACCTGCAACGACGAGAACACAGGACATCAACTTCACTCACAGCTGCCCACGCTACGATAACTAATACAAAAATGACACGAACAACGAAAAATAACAAATAAAGGAAGATTATTTCATCCAGAGGCATACAACTAACCCACTCCCACCACAACACCACTACTGTACTTTAGTTTAATACGATTTCATCAAGAATGGGTTCAACAAGATCTGGTTGTGCGCAATGGATTAGCTACCATTCTGGTTAGGCTACATTAACACAGTCAGAAGTGTTGTTGGGTGATCGTTATTGCTGACTCACGGAGCACCCTGTGTGTAAGCTACTCATTAACCCCGTCACCAAACATGATAAGACCAGGTTAGCTGAGGCTAGGTGGCTAGCAACTACACTAGTTGGATAACCGAGACAGCGCGTGCTTTACTAGACTACTTAGCCGGCGAAATCTGTAAAAAAAATGTCACAGACTGACATCTGGAATTAAAGTACAGAAACTAGTTAGCTAACATTACCTAACCAGAGCTAGTCTAGCCAGAGGGAACACCTGCCTCAATTGCAAATACAGTATAAGCAGATGTGGTATGAGGCTCGACATGGGGTTAGCTAGCTAGCTGTCAATGCTAACATTAAGCAACAATCTACATATGCAGCAAGCTAATGTAACCTAAACATATGCTATATGTATATGTACGCACAGTAATGAGTGCATAGCAAACTTGCCATCTACCACTAAGTAATGCACAAAGTTTGTGTATACACGGTACACATACTAGCTAGCTAAATGCGTGTTGTCTTCTGATTTCTTACCTAGTCTTGGACCAGCGTTTGCCGGCGAGATTTGTTGAACGAATTCCGAGGCTTGATCCCCGGCCTCCGGAACGCCCGGTAGCCGGTCAGGCTCCAGTCCCGCGAGGAGTTTGAGCAGTGCCTCCTGCGGGACTTTGCACCCTCATCCCTTAAGGTCGGAGAACGCTGTAAGTCGGAAGCTCCTGTCCAGGCCATGGTCCTCGGGGCGGAATGGTTTGTAACCGGGGGGGAGAGAAGCTTCGGTCCCCGTAGCTCCGCAAGCCTCGACCGGTGTGGCCGGGGGAGTGGAACCTGACATGTTTGTCCGGTGTGTAGCTCGGTCAAAGTTGAGCGTCGTTCACCAAAACCTTCACGGGTACAAAGTGTGCGCTGCGTGCGCTGAAATGAATGAGCGCGTGTTGCTACCGACGGGCGCTCGGGAGGAGGTTTATTTGAATGACGTCACTTGCTCCTAAGCGACAGGTGTTTCCTGGCTGTGAATGCTCTTTCTCAATGGATACGTTGCTAAATATTGACAGTGATTTTACTTTTAAATGCAGCAGGAAGTTTGTCGCACACTCCTTTTGATATTTGATGACCGAACCAATTCAATAAAAAGAAAAAAAAGTAGATTCAAGCAGAGCAGAGTACAATAGAGTACAGTAGAGCATTGTAGAGTCATCATCAAGTAGGCTACTCATCAATGATGCAAACTTTTTTTTGAAACTTTTTTTTTTAAATATTCTTCTTGTGGCTTTCTACCATGCTCCATTATCAACATACGTTTGTTGTGCGTGATAGCCATGAAAAAAGGCGCACAATGACAATAAATAGAATTGATCATGCCACCAAATACAGCTTAAAACTAAAGTAACAAGCCTGCCGTGAAAGTTTAAGAAGAAGAAAGTACAGGTATTTGTGTAAAAAGTAGAGTGAAAGTAAAAAGTTGTCAGAAAAATAAATACTGAAGTAAAGAATTGATAACAGAAAAATATAACTGTTACTTAAATACAGTAGTTTAGTATTTGTACTTCCCATCTCTGCTTTATTTTAGTCATACATTATCTTAATGATTGTCCACAGATTAATATTTATTCAAAATGTCTTACCGGAACGGTCTCTTCTCTAGTGTATCCAAGTGAAAGTTACAGCATTAACACATTAGTGGTGATGTTAGAAATTATGGATTGCTGAGTCTTAATCTTCTGCTTTCGATGTAATGTTTTTTTATGTTGCTCTTGATAAAAGCATTTCCGAAAAGGATAAAACGTCAAGTGCCGCCAGCACTTTTTACAATGACAGACTCATTGTGTGTGAAACCATATGATCATTTTACATGAATGTACTTACTGTTGGCTAGTCAATCCCTTTGATTATGCAAATTGAAGTTATTAGATGGTGTGTGTTTGTTTATGTCAGGTCATCATTTCTGATAATACCTGCTGTAGTATCCCTCTCATTGAAATACTATACAACAAAATGACATTTCATCCAATATCTATATTTATTTCTTAAATTCTCATACAACAATTTAAAACAATGAGTTTGCACGAAATAATCTATAATTACAGACAATATTCACACATGGGACCTCAATGTGCTTACATTCTGATAGATACACGGGTGCCACAGATAAGGAGACATGGTCAGGGTCAGTGTAGGGGTCAGAGGTCAGGGTTAGGGAGTGGGGTGAGGCTTTGGGTCGGGTACATCTCGGAGGCAGAGAAAAGAAGAGGCAGGGAGAGAAGAGAGGGAAGGGAGGGGAGAGGATAAAGGAGAAGGGAGGAGAGGGGAGAGAGGAGAAGGGAGAGAGGAGAGGGGAGGGGAGAGAGTTTATTAAACTTAATTCAGAAGAGAACACTGAGCAGGTCTACCAACAAGGCCATCGTCATGGTGACGATGCGTCCAGGTTCCTGTTTGATCATTCTGGCTCTCCGTAGATCTTCCCTCCGTGGTCCTGCCACCTGCTGTCCTCATCTGCACACGTTGGGGCTCAACTTTCAGCTGTGTGTGTGTGTATGAGTGTGTGTGTAGGTGTACTTGTTTTACTAACCTAATGGGGACCTAGACATGTAAATGTGTAACTGAGAAGAGACGATATCTGCAGTTTGTCCACTGAGGGGTCTTGTGTCACTTTGTGTGTGTGGATGTTAGGATGAGTGTGTGTGTTACTGTATACAGTCCATGACGTGTATCTGCAGTGTGTCCATGTCGGGGGCCTGGTACTGACACTTCGGGCAGCGGTAGTCTGGAAGCTCCTCACTCCCAGCCCCACCCCCAGCCCCGCCCCCGGCCCCGCCCCCAGCCAATCCCACGCTGCGGAAGGAAGAAGGGGGCGGAGCCGTGTTGAAGGCAGCACCTGGAAATACACCTGAGAGAGAAGGAGGGAGGGAGAACTATCTTACACTAGATAGAGAGATGGTGTAGGCATGCATTGTTTTAGGAAATTAGCAGTGAGAGTGGTTGTATATATGTGTGTGTGTACCTTGTTGAGGTCGAGGGGCTCTGAAGTCCTCCAAGTGTCTCTGCTGCATCTCCTCCATCCGTGCCCTAAACACACACACACACAGACACACACCCACACAGATTATAATCATGCCATGCACACAGTCACACACAGTCATTTTAGACAAATACACTTTACCGACACACTCGTCCTTTTAAAGATGCGTGCCCACACACAATCACGAGTGTGTGTGTGTGTTTGGATAGTGTCTCAAACACTCTTAATGAGCCTAACAACTCATGGACAGGAAGTGTGTGTGTGTGTGTACATTGTGAGGTCCCAGCGGTGGGCGGGGCCTACCGTGAGGTTCCTTCCTGTTTGAGCCGGTCAATCTCAGCCAGAGCCTGGGTCAGCTGGTCCTGTAGCTCCTCCTTCCTCTGGTTCAGCTTCTCCCTGGCCTCGCGCTCCGCCAGGAAGTCTGCTTTGTAGATCTCAGCCTGGACACACACACACACAAAATGGTCATTGCTCTGCACAAAATGTGTCTGTGTATAGTGTGTGTGTGTGTACCTGGGCTGTGAGGACAGGTACTGTCTCCAGGTGTGTGTGTGTGTGTACCTGGGCTGTGAGGACAGGTACTGTCCCCAGGTGTGTGTGTGTGTGTACCTGGGCTGTGAGGACAGGTACTGTCTCCAGGTGTGTGTGTGTGTGTGTACCTGGGCTGTGAGGACAGGTACTGTCTCCAGGTGTGTGTGTGTGTGTACCTGGGCTGTGAGGACAGGTACTGTCTCCAGAGAGCCTCTCTGCTGCTCCACCTCCTCCTTCAGCTTGTCGATCAGGTCCTGCTTCAGAGCCAGAGCTCTCTCTGCCTCCTCCAGCCTGCTGCCCAGGTCCCCCCCCTGCACACACACACACTTAATACACACACATTCAATACACACGTATTCCAAACTTGACTCACACAGAGCTAGTGACTGACCTGGTTCTCATTCTTCAGCTTGGAGTCGTAGTCTCTGAAGAGACACGTGTATGCGTGCTGTAACTGAGTCAGCTTCTTCCTGAGACGGGAGAGGAGAGGGGATGGGAGGGGATAGAGGAGAGGGGAGGGGAAGGAGAGAGAGGAAGATCAGAGGAAAGGAGGATAGTGATGACAAAAAGGAGGCAGAGAGAGGATAGAGAGAGAGGAGAGAGGGGGAGGGAAGGAAGGAGGAGGGAGGAGGAAGAGAGTCAGAGAGAAAAGTGTGTGTGTGTGGTGTGTGTGTAGTGTGTGTGTGTATGGTGTGTGTGTGGTGTGCGTACCTCTCCTCGGTCACTACATGTCTCTCGGTCTTCAGGGCTGTCTCCAGGGTCTGGGTCTGCAGCAGCAGCTTGTCTACAGTCAGCTTGTGTTGTCTCCTCTGAAGCTCCACATCTCTCTCTGCTGTCTGGAGCGCCTCTGTCTTACTGCACAGCCTGCTCCCCCACACACGCACGCACACACACACACACACACACACGCACACACCATACACACACACGCACACCACAACAGACTAAGATTCCTACGCTGCAATCCTCAGCTACAATACATGTTCACCACATAATTACATAACTAGACACACACACATGTACATACACACAGTGACGTCCACCCGCGTCCACACACACACAGACGTACTTGTCCTCCAGTAGCTTGCGGTCGTGCTGGCTTCTCTCCAGGCAGCTCCTGCTCTCTCTCAGTTCCCCCAGCAGAGACGTGGCCTGGGCCTTCAGAGACTCACAGTCCTTCGCTAGCTGAACACACACACACGTTTACACACACAAGTAAATATATATATATACACGAACTGACATACATACACACACATGCATACACACACCTGTATCTGTATATATGTGTACGTATCTCTGTGTGTGTGTGTATGTGTATCTATGTGTGTGTGAATGTGTATCTATGTGTGTGTATGTGTATCTCTGTGTGTGTGTGAATGTGTATCTATGTGTGTGTATGTGTATCTATGTGTGTGTGTGTGTGTATATGTATCTATGTGTGTATGTGTATCTATGTGTGTGTGTGTGTGTGTATCTATGTGTGTGTGTGTGTGTATCTATGTGTGTCTATGTGTATCTCTGTGTGTGTGTGTATGTGTATCTCTGTGTGTGTGTGAATGTGTATCTATGTGTGTGTATGTGTATCTCTGTGTGTGTGTGTGTGTATCTATGTGTGTGTGTGTGTGTGTATATGTATCTATGTGTGTATGTGTATCTATGTGTGTGTGTATCTATGTGTGTGTGTATGCGAGTACCTGAGCACACTCCTTGTCTCTCTGTTTTAGAAGAGCATCAGTTCTGTCCCGCTGAGCTGAGCTCTTCTGTAGACAGTCCAGCTTCTCCTGTAGCTCCCTGTGCCTGTACACACACACACACACACACAAATATATATGAATATAATTCAATATTAACAGGATCTGTGACTAAACTAATGTCTGTCTCTCGTCTGTGATCCAGAAGATTAGATGTCTAGCAAGACAGAAAAGAGACAACTAGCAAGCAGACACACACACAGACATGCAAACATAGAGATAGACAGATATTGGGCCAGACAGACAGGCAGATAGATAAACAGCCAAGACAGGCAGACAGAAAGGCAGATAAACAGACAAGACAGGCAGACACACAGGCAGATAGACAGGCCAATAGATAGACAGGCAGGCAGACAGACAGGCAGATAGATAGATAAACAGACAAGACAGACAGACAGGCAGATAGACAGGCAGATAGATAGACAGGCAGGCAGACAGACAGGCATATAGATAAACAGACAAGACAGGCAGACAGACAGGCAGATAGATAGACAGGCAGGCAGACAGACAGGCATATAGATAAACAGACAAGACAGGCAGACAGACAGGCAGATAGATAGACAGGCAGGCAGACAGGCAGACAGACCTGCCCTGCGTGGCCTGCAGCTGCTCTGTGAGTTTAGCCAGGTGGGAGGAGCTAAGAGGAGACAGGAAGCAGGAAGCACCAGGGGTGAGTTGCTAGATTACACACCCTACACTAGCCAGCCTGCTGTGTTTGTAGCATCCAGTCAGCTAGGCTACATTCTCACTACAGTGTGTTTTTCACTGGCTCTGCGGTACATTCCCATTTATGGCTGCATTTCACTCTGCACATTTTTCAAAATGTCCGCAGCTGTGTTTTGTCAACCGTAATGTGGACCCAAATGTGAATGGGTATGCTGCACCCCAATATGGAGCCCGCCCACCCTGTGAGGACAGATCAGTATGAATACCCTGCAGTGAGAGTGTTGCCTTACAGGGACTCAGAAAGTGAACATGTATCATGGCAAGCCATCCCAGCCAGGACAGCCTCCCAGCTAGCCATCCCAGCCAGGACAGCCTCCCAGCTAGCCATCCCAGCCAGGACAGCCTCCCAGCTAGCCATCCCAGCCAGGACAGCCTCCCAGCTAGCCATCCCAGCCAGGACAGCCTCCCAGCTAGCCAGGACAGCATCCCAGCTAGCCAGAACAGTCAGGACAGCATCCCAGCTAGCCAGGACAGTCAGGACAGGACCATAGCTAGCCATCCCAGCTAGCCAGAACAGCATCCCAGCTAGCCAGGACAGCTAGCCAGGACAGCTAGCCAGGACAGCATCCCAGCGAGGACAGAATCCCAGGTAGCCATCCCAGCTAGCCTTCCTAGCTAGCCAGGATAGCTAGCCAGGACGGCATCCCAGCCAGGACAGCTTCCCAGCTAGCCAGGACAGCCTCCCAGCCAGGACAGCTTCCCAGCCAGAACAGCATCCCAGCTAGCCAGGACAGCTAGCCAGGACAGCATCCCAGGACAGCATCCCAGCCAGGACAGCATCCCAGCTAGCCATCCTAGCTAGCCAGGATAGCTAGCCAGGACAGCTAGCCAGGACAGCATCCCAGCTAGCCAGGACAGCCTCCCAGCCAGGACAGTTAGCCAGGACAGCTAACCAGGACAGCTAGCCAGGACAGCATCCCAGCTAGCCATCCCAGCTAGCCAGGCCAATAGAGTTAGTAAAGAGAGTTCTTAAAAACCAGGTGTAAACAGAAACAATAGGTAATGGATAAAGAAAGTAGCTAGATTGGAGTTGACAGATAGGAGAAACGAGAGTGCAGCAGACAGAGCTAAGAGCTGTGTTAATGCCACACCCACAGACAGACTTATGCTGTGTTCACACCAAATGCAAAGCACATTTTCTTAAATATATATTTACATTTAGCAGACGCTCTTATCCAGAGCGACTTACAGTAAGTACAGGGACATTCCCCCAAGGCAAGTAGGGTGAAGTGCCTTGCACAAGGATACAACGTAATTTTGCACGGCCAGGAATCGAACCAGTGACCTTCTGATTACTAGCCCGATTCTCTAACCGCTCAGCCACCTGACTCCCGTATATATATCTGAAAGATGAGGCCCCTGATCACCCATGAACCCATGAGTGTACATGGTTAGTCGTCATGACGTAGAACTTCACTGGATTAAAGAGTTTTTTATAACGAATTGTGTCTTAACTTTTTTTTACAAAAGTTTGTATATTTTGTTTGATTTAAGGACCGACAGTTAGCTACCGTTAGCTTGTACCCCATTCAGGGTTCTGTTGCTATGGGTGACGAGACACCGCTGGTCCCATGACTACAAACTTCTGCTTTGTGAGAACGAGGTTGTCTCAACTTTAATATATTCACCCGAGACATAAACGTATGACGCAGGAAGAGCTGTTTAATGGAGCTCTGGATTAACTTCAGCTTCTCAAAGTTGACACAGATATAAATACACACCAAACTGGGTAGGACATAAAAGAACTTTCTTGTCAGGGGGAAGTTGTGACTGGTCTGAGAGGAAGTGATGTCATACCTTTCAGAAGAGTGCTGAGCATCAGATCGCTGAACCGTTTCCTCGGTAACGCCGCACGCCTGTAAGGAAGAGATCCGGAATGTTGTTCAACACCACACCACCACTAAACTGACTGTAGACATAGGAGAGATAGAATGTGAGTGTGGAGGTGTAGATATAGGAGAGCTAGAATGTGAGTGTGGAGGTGTAGATATAGGAGAGATAGAATGTGAGTGTGGAGTTGTAGATATAGGAGAGCTAGAATGTGAGTGTGGAGTTATAGATATAGGAGAGCTAGAATGTGAGTGTGGAGGTGTAGATATAGGAGAGCTAGAATGTGAGTGTGGAGTTGTAGATATAGGAGAGCTAGAATGTGAGTGTGGATGTGTAGATATAGGAGAGCGAGAATGTGAGTGTGGAGGTGTAGATATAGGAGAGCTAGAATGTGAGTGTGGAGTTGTAGATATAGGAGAGCTAGAATGTGAGTGTGGAGTTGTAGATATAGGAGAGCTAGAATATGAGTGTGGAGTTGTAGATATAGGAGAGCTAGAATGTGATACCTGTGTCTGGACCAGCTGAGCTCTTAGCTGCTCCAGGGAGCGAAGCAGAACGTCTCTCTCCTTCTCTCCCTCCTCCTTCTCCTTCTCCAGCTCTGTGTTCTTCCTCCTCAAGTCCCTCATCCCCTCCTCCATCTTCTCTTTGTGGCTCTTCAGAAGCTGCAGGAACTCATTCCCTCCTTCAATGGGCTGCAGAGAGAGAAAGACAGAGAGAGAGGTGGGGTTAGGGAGAGACAGAGAGAGAGGTGGGGTTAGGGAGAGACAGAGAGAGAGGTGGGGTTAGGGAGAGACATAGAGAGAGATGGGGTTAGGGAGAGACAGAGAGAGAGGTGGGGTTAGGGAGAGACAGAGAGAGAGGTGGGGTTAGGGAGAGACAGAGAGAGAGGTGGGGTTAGGGTGAGACAGAGAGAGAGGTGGGGTTAGGGAGAGACAGAGAGAGAGGTGGGGTTAGGGAGAGACAGAGAGAGAGGTGGGGTTAGGGAGAGACAGAGAGAGAGGTGGGGTTAGGGAGAGACATAGAGAGAGGTGGGGTTAGGGAGAGACAGAGAGAGAGGTGGGGTTAGGGAGAGACAGAGAGAGAGGTGGGGTTAGGGAGAGACAGAGAGAGAGGTGGGGTTAGGGAGAGACAGAGAGAGAGGTGGGGTTAGGGAGAGACAAAGAGAGAGGTGGGGTTAGGGAGAGACAAGCAGAGAGACAGAGAGAGCAATTGAGGGATAGGGAGAGAAAGAGATAGAGGGATAGGGGGAGAGGGATAGGGAGAGAGAAAGACAATGTTAGAGAGACATGAAGAGAGAGATATAAAAGAGAGATGGTCAGTTGAAGGGATAGTAAGTCTTACTGAATCACCCCATGATCACAAGAGGAGAAAGGAAGGAAGGGAGGGAGGGAGGGCAAGCGGAAGACAGCGTAAAGGTGGGAGAATCTTAGAGAGGTGAGACATGGGTGGGAAGGGCATGGCAGACAGGGTTGATTGGTCGAGTGAGGAGAGTGTGGGCGGGCTCACCTCACTGTTCTCCAAGCCCCTCCCCTCCCCCCAGGCACTACCTAGAGAAGAGGGGGGGCTGGGGGCTGCACTACTGATGGAGCTATGCACACTCTCATCACCCTACACACACACACACATACACATACGACATTATAACACAGAAAATTAAATGTGTGACATTCATTCGCTCTCTCTCTTTCTTACACACACACACACAAATTCAAACTTACAGAAGACAAAGTGGGTGACATTTACACACACACACACACACAAATACACAGCCTCACCAGGCTGCGAGGCGTGGGCTGTAATTCACTGTCCTCTGTCCTCTTCTCCATCCCCCTCTCTTCTGGACTCTGTGAAAGACAGACAGGAACACAGGTCAGAGAGAGAGAGAGAGAGAGAGAGAAGGAGAGTGATGAAGAGAGGGAGAAGGACACCAGTCTGATGTTGCCCAGAGCACCAGTGAGGGAGTGGAGACTGACCAGAGGGCCTTCCAGAGGCCCGTTCCTCTCCGCCTGGCTCGGCCCAGGAAGGGTGCTGGAGCATGGGGGGAGGTGAGCCCTGGGGCTGGGGCCGGGTGGGAGGTGGGGGCTGAAGCTGGGGCCCAGGGTGGCGGGGCCGTTGGCCTGGCCCAGGAGAGAGTGGTTCTCCCGGGCCAGTCTCTCCACCAGGGACCTGGCCTCGTGGAAGCGACAGCTGAGGAACTCTCTCTCCTCCTTGGCCCGGCGCTGCCATCCCTCCATCTCCTCGCAGCGCTCACGTAGCGCATGGTTGCTGCGGCGGAGGGCCTCTGCACACACACACACACCACAGACACACACACACACACCACAGACACACACACACACCACACACACACCTACATAAAGCTAAAGATCTACACAATGTAAACAGTTCAAACAGTAAACAGAGAGAGAGAGAGAGAGAGAGAGAGAGAGAGAGAGAGAGAGAGAGAGAGAGAGAGAGAGAGAGAGAGAGAGAGAGAGAGAGAGAGAGAGAGAGAGAGAGAGAGAGAGAGACTGAGACCTCTGAGTTGCTGGTTGTCTCCCAGTAATCTGGTCACCACCTCATTGGACGCCAGCTCGGGGGGAACCCTCAAGGCCCCGCCCCCTTCCTCTCCCGCCATCTCCCACTGCAGGGGGCAGTCTCCCTGGGGTTGGACCATCCCTACACACACACACACACACAGAAACACACAGGAAACACACACTTTATTAGAATCACATTTCACCTGTAGACCTATACCAGCCCCGGGCATCTGACCAGGATACAATATGCGGTAATAGGACGAGCACTGCGTGATGGATGGTTATTGTCGGTTTACCGTCACCCTCCATTATCGAGAGCCATTAAAACACGGCTAGCAGCATGACGTCACCCCCCTTTAACACCACGAGGTTACGTCAAGGACTGGATAACAACATGGACACACATGACTGCTAACACACACGACTAGAAAAGTAAAGCTACCAAGCTGGTCACAGTAGCAGCGAAAACGTTGTGTGCGATTGAAAGCTGTAACGGATACTGAGTTCATTTGTTGTAACACAGAACCCGCTATACTCGTAGACAGCTAGCCTAGCTCTAGCAACCAAACTTTAATACGGTGCTCAATGATTGTGACTAGTCAAGCTAGTACCGGTATTTAATGCCTGAAATGTACAGTTAATGTGCTTATACAGCTAGCAAGCTAACTGCGGTGGAATGAATCCCATATCCACATTGATCTTATCGGGACATTGAGTGTTAACATTGTTGTTGTTATTTTTTGCTGTGAGCATTGCCGACGTGTGATTCAATTTAACGCGCCAGTCTATCTATTTCTTGGTAACAATACAGGACAGTCTAAATAACTTGTCGCCCAAACCCTAACGTTGGCTGAGTTAACAGCTCGTCATTAGCTAGGTAGTTGCTATATTGCTAACTATGTTGGTGGCCTTACCTTTCGGTTTTGGATGTGCTGGTCCCCCTGTCAGTCACTCAGCTAAAGAAGTTAGCCAGCAGCAAGCTAGCTGCTAAGCTAGGCGTCGATTGTCTCCGCGTAACGCTAGCTACCTGACCGCCGACACCGACCAGCCCGTATTCTAATCATTAACACTTAACTAAACCATTTCATTTGCAGTTGCTGTTACTAACTCGTCAGCTAGATAATCCTTTAAAGAGAGCTGGGTGGCTGTCAAATCTACGGCCAGATAGCTACCGTTAGCTTAGGAATTCCCCTTCCTGCTTCCGCGGTGCATGGGTGACGTTAGTTGGGGTGGAGAAAGTCGATAACACGGCGAACCGCTGTACGTTCTGCAGAAAACTCTTGAGCTTGGACCCAGAGCTTGGGGATGCACCGCATGTAAAACCAAGAATTATTGTTTCAGTGACAACAACCCCCCACATTTTTGCAATAAAATATAACACTTAACTTTAAGCAGTTACAATGTTGGTTAACAGCAATGGAGACGAGTTGGATAGAAATGTGTTAGCCTTCATTAGATTTATTCCAACAGTCCAAAATATTGACAGAATTAAAACAGACATAAGTATAGATAAAACAAAATATTAAGTCAGGCACATTCTAGTTCATTCACTCATACTTCACAAGCAGATTCCTGGCATCGGCATTCTCTCCCTCCCTCACAGAATCACACATTCTGCCTCTCCCTCAGTACTCCTTGGCCAGTGAAATGCTGATGTGATCGCTGCAGCGAGACAGGGAGGAACAGAAGGGAGAGATGAAGATGTCCACCACACAAGTCCACACCCAGCGCACACATGGGAGACAGGACTGGCACACCTGCACACACGGAGCCACACACCTGAGAGATGGAGGGATGAGACGGAGAGAGAAAGAGGGATGAACATGTGTGAGAACTAGAAATACAGAGATCCAGAGAGAGAGAGAGAGAGAGATCCAGAGAGAGATCCAGAGAGAGAGATCCAGAGAGAGATCCAGAGAGATCCAGAGAGAGAGATCCAGAGAGCGATCCAGAGAGAGAGATCCAGAGAGAGATCCAGAGAGAGAGATCCAGACAGAGATCCAGAGAGAGAGATCCAGAGAGCCAGTGCTGTGTCGTACCAGATGTGCAGGCATGCCAGCAAGGCGAGCAAACAGCCAGCCAGCAGGGCCAGAGGCAGGCCACAGAGCAGGGAGAGGCAGCGGTAGCTCCACAGCCTGACCAGCTCCCAGCTGAGCACGCTCCACAGCCACACCCTGTCTGCACTGTGCACCTCTGCAGGCTCTGCCAGGACACCGCTGAAGTCCACCTGGAGACACACACTAGTATAAACAAACATACACATTCACACATGTAAACAGACGTATACAAACATACTGTGTAAATAAACTGTTCTACTCTCACTAACGCCGACCACTACTGCTGAGGAGAGAGAGCACCTGCAGGTGTTGATTGATGCCGTGAGGGTCTCTGTTTTTCAAGGGGGAGGTGATGGGAGGCGTGGGGGGGGAAGAGACGGGAGGCGTGGGGGAGGAGGAGACAGGGGATGGGGTCGGAGGGGTGGACGCAAACTCTGGGGGAGGGGGGACCTCAATAATTTCTTCCTCTTCGTCATCATCATCAATCTGACAATCCACCAGGCAGTCATCACTCACCATCATCATCACTGTTGGGAGATGTGTACACATTCACATGCACACAGACATACACGCACACACGTACATACACACACAGACATACACACACATACAAATGCACGCACAGACGTACACACACCTTTTCAGAGCAGGTTCTGCAGTAGAGACTTCAACAGAGAACCAGCTTTTCTTCTTTCTGTGTGAAGGTCTCACCAGAGTGAGCCGACACATTAACATGCAGCTCAGTGGTTGGAGTAACTGAGTGCTAGACTGCAGATAAAGAGGTTGCAGGTTCGAATTCCCACCGGTCATAAGCGTGGTTACAGACCCAACTTGTGGGTCAGCTAGAATGCATGTGACCAATCAGATCACAGATGTTTAGAACAATACAAATGAGGTAAACAAAACTAATGGGGTAAAAACAAATGAACCTTGCTAGTCCAGTCCTCTGCTGACAGAAGTAGTCTTAGAAACGTGACTCTGACTTAGGCTGCTAACATGATAGCATGGCTGTTGGGGTTAGCTAGACTAATGACTGGTAGTCACAATGGTGGCAAGATAGCAAGAATAGATCTCACTTACCTCCCAGGACTAGATCTGCTCTGTACCTGAGCGTGGTACGGGAGAGAGAGAGAGAGAGAGAGAGGGAGAGAGAGAGAGAGGGAGAGAGAGAGAGGGAAACACTGAGAGGGAGGAGGAATGAGTGAGCAAAAGTCAATAAACAGACCTTGCTGCAAAGCAGGAGTTATTGTGAATCAGTGGAACAGCATGTGTGTAAGGGATGGGGATATTTTTAGGAGAGGAATGATGGGAGAGGAGGTCCAGTTACAGGAGACTCCCATGTCCACGGCCTAAAATAGACAATCCACAACAAAACGCCTTAGATCCATATCATTAATTTATTCTTTTATTCAATTATTTTTTTGTAACCACAGACACATTGTAACACAGTAATCAGTGACATCATTTAACAGGGACCAGGGGGATAGAGGAGGTCCTACCATAGTAACTAGAGAAAGTGCTCCAGACCAGAGGCTTGCCCCAGGGTGAACACGTCAAGGCTGAGACAGCGACCTCATCGCAACGCCAAGTCAGACCTGATGGGACCAGCCGGGCTTGTAACCCATAGCAACAGAGCCCTAAATTAGCGAAAGGCTAATGGTAGCTAACTGTCGCTCCTCGAAACAAACAAAACTTTCCTAAAACCAAGCTGTCACACATTTCATTAAAATGAAAATACTGTAAAATGAGTGAAATTATACACTATGAATGCACAGTAATGGATTCAGTTAGCCCAAGCTGGCCCCATTAAGTACCCATGAGTTTCCACAACAGACACAAAGGCTCATGGGTAATCAACAAGCATGTCTCATCCTTCAGATGCTGATCCTCGGGCGAGACCTGAGTCTGTAAAGTCAAAATGACGCCTGTCAATCACAGCTTAAATCCAGCCCCCTGTAAAAACCTACTCTACTGACGACGGAGGCCATTTTGGCTCGGAGGCTGGGGTCAGTTTCCAGTTTCAGAGTTGAGAAGTGAGTCAACCCAGCCCTGAGATCCCCATGGCTCAGCCTTACTCTAACTAACCCTGAGAAGCTCCTCCCCCTCTGCTGGGGAGGCCGTGAGCTCGACAGCACACGCACGTTTGTACTATTTTGGCGGGAAACTGGGGGTCGGGGAGGGAATGTTGTTACCATAGAGACGTAATTCTAACTGTGGAATGTCTCTCTCTCTATTGGCTCTCTGGTGATGTCACAGCTGAGTTTTTCTGATTTTCTCCGTTGCACGAAAGCTCAAACATAACGTAACGTGAAACAGCACGACAACAAACTGTCAAACGGACGAACAGCACTGGCACTATGACAGGGCGAAGAGAATGATCACACGGTCATAAAAAATACATCAACATCGTCATAAGCATCTCCATGAACAACATTGTCATCATTATTGTCAAAATCATTATCATGATCATAATCAAAATCATTCTTATCATCCTCAAAATTCTCATCATTAAAATCATTATCATCATCAGCATAATCATTATCCATAATCATGATAATCTTCATGCATCATCATCGCCTTTCCATTCGCTCTCTTCCTATTGGTCTGCTGGTCTGAACAGAGCCCGCCCCCTTAGACTGAATCCCCCCTTCTTTGCTGCAGGGGGGAGAGATGGAGCGAGGGAGGAGGAAGAGGTGGAAGCTTGCACTGCAGGCTGCAGGGGGGGCTGCAGGGGTGGCTGTCGAGAGAGGAGCTCCTTAAAGACCGAGTTCATCTGTCTGCTAAGCACATCCTGAGAGAGGGAGGGAGAGGGCGGAGGGAGAGGATGGAGAGAGAGAGGGGAAGGAGAGAGAGGGGAGGAGAGAGAGGGGGGAGGGAGAGGGATGGAGAGACAGTGGGGAGGGAGAGGGATGGAGAGAGGGGGGAGGGAGAGGGAGGGAGAGAGAGGGGGGAGGGAGAGGGAGGAGGGAGAGGGGGGAGGGAGAGGGGGGAGGGAGAGAGAGGGGGGTGATAGAGGGAGGAGGGAGAGGGGGGAGGGAGGGAGAGGGGGGAGGGAGGGGAGGGAGAGGGATGGGGAGAGAGAGAGAGAAAGGGAGGGAGAGGGATGGGGAGAGAGAGAGAGAAAGGGAGGGAGAGGGGGGGAGAGAGAGGGGTATGGAGAAGGAGACAGAGAGTGAGTGTGTATTCAGTATTTTTTTCAAACCTCCACCAATACATTTTTAATACATACTTTGTCCACAGGCTGCCTGTCTGTCTGCCCAGGCCTGTCTGTCTGCCCAGACCTGTCTGTCGGTCCTTTGATACCGAGTCTGACATTGTCCAGGGTGTGTCTGCGCTCTTGAGATGCTCTTGAGAGAGAAAGAGAGAGATGCGAGAGGAGGAGAGAGTGAAAGAAAGTTGTTGTATTGTTTCTGATGCAGGTGTAGATCTGCCTCTAAATAAATGTGACTGTGTGTGTGTGACTGTGTGTGTGTGTGTGACTGTGTGTGTGTGTGACTGTGTGTGTGTGTGCGTGTGTGTGACTGTGTGTGTGTGACTGTGTGTGTGTGTGACTGTGTCTGTGTGACTGTGTGTGTGTGTGTGTGTGTGTGTGTGTGTGTGTGTGACTGTGTGTGTGTGTGACTGTGTGTGTGTGACTGTGTGTGTGTGTGACTGTGTGTGTGTGTGACTGGGTGTGTGTGACTGTGTGTGTGTGTGTGACTGTGTGTGTGTTTACCCCATGTGTTGGCGTGCGGCAGGGGAGGTTGGGGGTTTCAGTAGTGGGCTTCCCTCTCCCCCCCTCTGTCTCCCAGGTAACGATGCGCTGTCACTGTTGACCCTCATCCTGTTAAACACAAACACATCAACATGAGAAGAGACTGTGTGTGTGTGTGTGGGGGGGGGGGTTATGTGTGTGTGTGTGGGGGGGGTTATGTGTATGTGTGTGTGGGGGGGGTTATTTGTGTGTGTGTGGGGGGGTTATGTGTGTGTGTGTGTGTGTGGGGGGGGGTTATGTGTGTGTGTGTGTGTGTGTGTGTGGGGGGGGGGGGTTATGTGTGTGTGTGTGTGTTTACCGGGTGGTGTTCTCAGTAAGTTGTTCCTCGACTGTCAGGTTTCCAGTGCTTCCTCCACCACTCTCCTCCCTCCTCCCTCGTTCCGTTCTGGAGAGAGAGAGAGTGAGGCAGCAAGAGAGAGAGAGAGAGGCAGGAAGAGAGGGAGAGAGAGAGGCAGGAAGAGAGAGAGGCAGCAAGAGAGAGAGAGAGAGGCAGGAAGAGAGAGAGGCAGCAAGAGAGAGAGAGAGAGAGAGAGAGACCCCCCCAGAAAGTCATACGATGGCACTCCCGTATGTGATACATCTGTAGTGATGAAACTACATATCCCATGAGTCCTCAGACTACATATCCCATGAGTCCTCACACTACATATCCCATGAGTCCTCACACTACATATCCCCTGAGTCCTCAGACTACATATCCCATGAGTCCTCACACTACATATCCCATGAGTCCTCAGGTAAAATGGAGAACAAGGAGCTCTTAGGAGAGTTTTAACAACAGTAACATTTTCAGTTCTCATTCAGACCTTGGCTTCCACCTCCTGTAGTTTAATTGTGGGTGTGGCACACAGGATATGTATTTATAGATGAACATTGCTCTGTTGCATTTCTATTGTAAGGGCACAAGATCATGGTGGGTTGGGCCCCACGATGCGTCCTTCAGTTGGCTGTTAACAGAAAAGACTAGCGAGCAACAGACTGTTGTTTTCATTATTCTTTCGGGAGGGATAACATAACATAATCATTCATACAGTTGTAAAAAATGTGTTTTCTATTTAGTGTACCATTGTATTGTAGCATATTGTAGCACTAGTTTGCCGGTGAACGAGTGGTTGTTATCAAATAAAATCTGTCCTAATCTGTTGGAGGAGGTGAGATGTAACGTTTGTTAGACTCTACTGGTACATGTATGTGTGGAATTTTATGTCAGAGTGTTTTGTAGTTTATATTTTATAATATAAAACTTAATATTTAATATGTAATATATATTAATATATATTTACTATCATATTTATTAATATCATATTTAATATTTCAAATATAAGAATTGTAGATAAAAGATATAACAGCCTATTGTATGTGTACTGTGATTCTATTAGCCTAATAGATTTTAAGTGGAAATATATATTTAATTCACATGTATTATTCTTAAATACTGATATACAAATGATTTTGACACCCCTTGAGTCTGCAACACCTTACATATCTATATGATAGCTATATATCTATATGATAGATATATAACAATATCTATGCATCTATACTTCTGTATTTATCAATAAACATGCATAAATATCCAGGTACATTAGTACACACAGGTGTAGTCTAGGCTGGTGGGCACACAGCAGAACTCTCTAGGGTGGCATACACCCACACACATACACACACACACACACACACACACACACAACATACACCTACACACACACGCACACAACATACACACACACACACACACACACACACAACTTACACACGCACACATACAGACAACATACACAAGCACACATACACACAACCACACACTGCAGAACTCACCCGTCCAACACACTGATGTACTTATGTGGGATGAGCCCCCTGGCCCCTCCCACCTCCCCTCTCCACCAATCAGAAGAGGCCTTGCTGTGCAGTAGGAGGAGCTCCCCCTGCTTGAATGACAGCTCAGCTGGCGACCTCGCCACATAGTCAAACATGGCCACCGCCTCACACTCTGCAGACACACAAACACGTCATTTGACCGTTTGACAAACATTTTCTGTCTGACTATGTATGTGTGCGTGCAATTGTTGTGTGTGTGTGTGTGTGTGTGTGTGTGCGAGTGTGCATGCAGTTCTATATGTGTTCTTACCATCCTCACTGTGGAGGTGATCCGCCTCCCCATCACCCTCCTCATTGATTGGCTCACTGTAAACAAGACCAGGAAGTAGAAATTAACCGAGTTAGCTCAAAGGAAGCAGACATTGACTGTGTTAGCTAACGCTCAACTAACAGGGGTTTCATCACAACACTACACAGTAGACTCCAAGAGGGGTTAGAGTGTGCCGAGGAGGCCTGGCCACAGCGCCCTCTCCTGGTGACTCACCAGTAGTCCTGCTCCAGGCTCATGTGTTTCTCGTACACGGGCCCTGGCAGCTCTGATTGGCTGGGGAAGATGATGTCATGCTGGACGATCATGGTCTTCACCAGGTCGTTGACCTGCGGTTGCCTGGCGACGGCGTCTCCGGAGTCCAGGCCTCGGAGGAGGCTAGGCCCGAAGCACACTGCCAGGTTGTAGGACTGCATCATGTTCTCATCGCTGTACTGGGTCACGCTACGCACACACACACACACACACACACACATAACCATACATGCACACACACACACACACACATGGGCATACACACGCAGACACACACACACACACTCAGGTTATAAGTGACTATGAAAGTTTTTCTCCTAAACAGACATGGAAGACCGGAGGTGCAGAGGAGGTGCAGAGGAGGTGCAGAGGAGACGTACTGGTTGAGGAAGGCGAACAGGTATCTCATGACGACCAGGAGCGTCCGGGGGAAGGAGGAGACCACCGCCCTGATCTGGGACGCCTTCTCAGACACGCTCTCCAGCTCTGATTGGACCAAACACAAGGGTCAAACACCTCCTCCAGCTCTGATTGGAGGAACCAGGTGTGTCCTGACAGGCGCACACACACATACACACACATAGACAACCATCCCCACCCCACACATACACACGCACACACACACAGAGAGAGAGAGAAAATATGGTGGTCTTACGGACACACTCCAGCAGGGGGCAGTAGCTGTCATAGGGGAAGAGAGGGGGCTCCAGGCCTCGGAAGTAGAGCTTCAAAACTCCGGCCACTGAGTCCAGATCACACTCACTGTCCAGCGGGTCCTCTCCTGCAGGGTCACCACAGGTCACCACGGGTCACCACAGGTCACCACGGGTCACCACGGGTCACCACGGGTCACCACGGGTCACCACGGGTCACCACGGGTCACCACAGGGTCACCACAGGTCAGCGGGGAAGGGTGGGGGGATTGTTTGTGAAGGGGGTGTGTGTGTGTGCGAAGGGTGTGGTGTGTGTATGTGTGAGGGAGTCAGGTGTATGTGTGTGTGTACAGTACCTCGCTCAAATGCATCTCTGATGTGGTTGACCTCTCTCTGAGAACCCGGAACCCTGAATATCCCCTCATGATGGAGACCTGGGAGGGGGACAGGAGGGGAGGGAGAGAGAGAGGAAGGAGGGGAGGGAGGGAGGGAGGGAGAGGAGGGGAGGGGAGGGAGAGGAGAGGAGGGGAGGGAGAGAGAAAAGAAGGGAGGGGAGGGAGAGGAGGGGAGGTAGAGGAGGGGAGGAGAGGGGGGGGAGAGAAGGGAGAGGAGGGGAGGGACAGGAGGGACAGGAGGGGAGGGAGAGAGAAAGGAAGGGAGGGGAGGGAGAGGAGGGGAGGGAGAGAGAGAGACAGGAGGGAGAGGAGGGGAGGGAGAGGAGGGACAGGAGGGGAGGGAGAGGAGGGGAGGAGAGGGAGGGGAGAGGAGGGAGAGGAGGGGAGGGGAGAGGAGGGAGAGGAGGGGAGGGAGAGGAGGGGAGGAGAGGGGGGGGAGGGAGAGAGAGAGGAAGGGAGGGAGAGGAGGGGAGGAGAGGGGGGGGAGGAGAGGAGGGACAGGAGGGGAGGGAGAGGAGGGGAGGAGAGGGGGGAGAGGAGGGAGAGGAGGGGAGGGAGAGGAGGGGAGGAGAGGGGGGGAGGGAGAGAGAGAGGAAGGGAGGGGAGGGAGAGGAGGGAGAGAGAGGAGGGGAGGGGAGAGAGAGGAGGGAGAGAGAGGAGGGGAGGGGAGGGAGAGGAGGGGAGGAGAGGGAGAGGAGGGAGAGGAGGGGAGGGAGAGGAAGGGAGGGGAGGGAGAGGAGGGAGAGAGAGGAGGGGAGGGAGGGGAGGGGAGAGAGAGGAGGGGGAGGAAAAGGAAAGGGGGACAAAGAGAGGGAGGGACTGGGAGATTACTATCCTGCACAGGGTGGTGTGGTGCATGTGGAAGGGTACCTCAAGTTAGAGGTCAAAGGTGAGGTGGCTCACCGTGGAGGTTTATGAACCTGATACAGCTCTCAACCACCACAGGGATCTGCTGACCAGTACTCTGAGAGAGAGGAAGAGAGGGCGAGAGCGATGGTAGAGTGAGAAAGAGAGAGAGGAGTAATTGTTTATCCTGAGCATGTGTCATGCAAGCTTTATTCCCAACATCTACCTGCGTCCGAGACATCTTCCTCCTTCTGCTGCACATACAGGCAGAGAGACAGAGGCAGAGAGGCAGAGGCAGAGAGAGAGAGGCATAGGCAGAGAGACAGAGGTAGAGAGAGAGGCAGAAAGGATAAAAGAAGGATGATCAATCAGAAAAACAAACTGAAAAACTTGTAAAGAGAGAGAAGGATGAGACTTGACCTCTGTCAGGGACTAAAGATAGAAGGAGAGAGAGAGGAAGAGAGAGAGAGAGGAAGAGAGAGGAAGAGAGACAGAGGGAGAGGAAGAGAGGAAGAGAGGAAGAGAGAGAGAGGGAGAGGAAGAGAGGAAGAGAGAGAGAGGGAGAGGAGAGAGAGAGAGAGAGAGATAGAGAGAGGGCAAGCAAGTTTAGCAATACATGCAGCACTGGAGTAACACAGCAATAACTAAACAGAAGTGTTTGTGTGTACACATGCGATTGTGTCTGAGAGAGTATACGGTTGTGAGTATGTGTGTGTGTGTGTATATACAGTGTATGTGTGTAAGTTTTTCAGTGTGTGTGTGTTACCTGTATATAGGACAGCATGTGGGCTGTGAAGAGAGTGTGGCTGAACTGGGAACAAGGTCTGGCCTTCCTCTGTCTGACTGAGCGAGCACACAGCACTCTGGGAAACACAAACAGCATGCATGCACACACACACAGCATGCATGCACACACCCACACACACACACACAAAATATGCATGCAAACACACACACATGCACACACACAATATATGCACACACACACATGCAATGGCTTACAAACACATACTCCAACATTGTTATTGCTGAGTTACACAAGGACTATCACTCTCCGTGTCTTCATCCCCTCCACCTCTCCTCCTTCCTCCTCTCTCTGCCTCCCTCCCTCCCTCTCTCCCTCCCTCTCTCCCTCCCTCCCTCCCTCTCTCAGGACTGTAGTCGTCATGGTTACCTGGAAGGGTCACTATCCACAGCTTCAGCTGCAACAAAAAGAGAGAGGGGTAGTTAGAGAAGGGTTGGTTAGAGAGGGGTAGTTAGAGAAGGGGTGGTTAGAGAGGGGTAGTTAGAGAAGGGGTGGTTAGAGAGGGGTAGTTAGAGAAGGGGTGGTTAGAGAGGGGTAGTTAGAGAAGGGGTGGTTAGAGAAGGGGTGGTTAGAGAGGGGTAGTTAGAGAAGGGGTGGTTAGAGAGGGGTAGTTAGAGAAGGGGTGGTTAGAGAGGGGTAGTTAGAGAAGGGGTGGTTAAGGGGTAGTTAGGGTACCTTTCTGTATAGCCTCTTGTAGAAGGTCGTGTTTGGCCTGAAGCTTGGAGGACAGAGAGCTGCTGGTGAAGAACTCCTTCACTTTCTGACGAACAGACAGAGGATCATGTTAACCATACACACACCACACCCACCACACACACCACACACACCACACACACACACACCACACACATTTAGTCATTTAGCAGATGCTCTTATCCAGAGCGACACACACCACACACACACACACCACACCACACACACACACCACACACACACACACACACACACCACCCACACACCACCACACACACCACAGTCCGTGTGTGTGTGTCTGGGTCCTGCCCGTACCGTGAAGTAGAAGATCTCTGTCTCCTGCTGATTGGCTCGTCGCTTGGCCGTGGTGAGTTTCTGGGTGGAGCTGGCCCCAGAAGGCTCGTGTGATAAGCTGCTTGCTAGGTCAGGGGCGGGGTTTGCGTCACTCTCACCCATACTGTCCAATAGGGAGTTGAGTGTGGCTTTGAGAGTCTTGCTAACCTGGAAGGTACAATCACAGCGTTGCTAGGAGACAATGCATGGTATACAGAAACAGAATGATGATTGACAGGTCCATTAACCAATCAGTAGGGGGGGTCAACTCACCTCCTCTGTTTCCAAGGTGACGGAGGCAAGACGTGATTGAAGCTGCTGGAACCTGGTTTCCAGTTCATACCTCACCTGGCTCTCTGCACTGACCTCACACACCTGAAGCACACACACACACAGGCTATATACACACACCTTGGTTTGGTTTCCTGACTGTGTTGGGGATTGATGTGGTCTCCTTTGTGGGGTCCAGATCCACACTGGGGTGAGGGGTCAGTAAAGGTCAGGGTCCTCACCTGGTCTCCTTCGTGTGGGTGATAGTTGAACTTAAAGGGTAAACAGAATGCAGTGTCGTGTTGCTGTAGCAACGCATCTCTGTCTCCGCCCTGGTCCAGCGCAGAGACCGCCGCCTCCAGCTGCTGAAGCCCCGCCTCCTCCACCCGCTGGACACGCCCCCTGCCCGCCAAGTAGCTCCTCATCACCCGCTCCACCGAGAGATGGAACCCCAAGTCACAGCACTGAGAGAGGGAGAGGGAGGGGTGTGTTCAGGTGTGAGAGCGGGTGCAGGTGTGTGTGTTCAGGTGTGAGAGCGGGTGTCTGTGCAGGTGTGTGCGTTCAGGTGTGAGAGCGGGTGTCTGTGCAGGTGTGTGTGTTCAGGTGTGAGAGCGGGTGTCTGTGCAGGTGTGTGTGTTCAGGTGTGAGAGTGGGTGTCTGTGCAGGTGTGTGTGTTCAGGTGTGTGTTCTCACGTCGATGAGAGCGCTGATGTCCTGAAGATAGTACTTGTTCATGGCAGCGTTGGCTGCTGCCAGGTTCAGGAGGTAGTCGTTCCGCGCCTTGGTGCACTTCAGCTGGGTCTCCTGCACCCTGCCATGTCTCTGCACACACACATACACACGCACACACACATATACACACATACACAGAGGCATAAATGCTTGCCAAGGCAGACACAGGAAACTCAGGTTGGTAAGAAGATGTTAAAGACTTCCTGTGCCACAGAATTATCACACTTCCTCTCTTTCCATCTGCCTCAGCAGAGACACACACACAAAAAAAAACTCCAATCACCTTCTCCATCAGCCGCTCCATCTTCTTAACAGAACTACGCCTCTGGCCTCCTGATTGGCCAAGACCAAGGTCTGATTTGCCAGTCTGTCTCTCCTCCAATCGCTCGGCCTCTTTCAGCTTCCCCTCAGCTGATAGGCTGTCTGTGTGGTACTGGTTGTACGTCTTCAGAGCCTTCATCAGAACATTATCATCATCACTATCATCAACATTATCATCTTCATCATTATGACACCCACACACACACACACCCCCACACGTACCGTCTGCAGTTCACTGGTCACCTTCAGCAGCTCATCTTGCATCTGGACTCCAATCTCCCTGCTCTGGAGACAAAACGTCCATCAGTCTATCAGTCTATCAGTCTCTCTCTCTCTCTCTCTCTCGCTCTCGCTCTCGCTCTCGCTCTCGCTCTCGCTCTCGCTCTCGCTCTCTGTGTGTACCCGCTTGGCCAGGCGGTGTGTGTCTTCGGCGGTGTGTGCCAGGCGCTGGGTGAGGGTGTAGCAGCAGGAGTCGCTCAGCGCTGCGTGTTCTCTGCTCTCCTGACGCGTCTGAGTCAGCAGCACTGACCACACCTGACACACCGACTGCCCCCACTGCTCCTTCCTGGAGGGAGGGGGGGGGGGAATTACATATTTGCATTAGTGGTCAGACCCACCTATCCCCATACACACACTTGCACACACGCTTACCTCTTGGTCTTGTGTGTGAATCTCTCTGTGAGTTTGTCGAGGGCACGTGCATACTCGGCCTCGATGTCGCCACGACGACGCAGGAACTCGGAGAGGTCGGACAGCTGCTGCTGTTTGACCTCAACCTGACCTTCTAGAACCTTCATCTGCTCCATCAGCTGGACCCGCAGGTCTGACACACACACACGCAGAGTAAGGCACAGTTTAGTATTATATAAAACTTAAGTCTCTCTTTGTGTCTCAGATCTGCACACTCCGCTTGATCCCTCTCCCTGTCTCTGTTACCCTCTTCATATCCCTCTCTCCATCCCTCTCTCTGTTACCCTCTTCATATCCCTCCCTCTCCCTCTCTCTCTAGCCCACACAGCCCAAGGCTGACTCAATATGAGTAGACAGCATCACTAATACTGGCTATAAATATCATCCACATTGTAGAGTAAAGAGAAGCAACCCCATAACACCACACACGCACACACGCTCACACACACGCACACACTCACATTCGGACTTACACACACACACACACACACATACATACATCCACACACAACCACTCACACATGTCAGTAAAACATCCTGACCTTTGACCTGGGAGTCGTACTCTGCGCCCTTCTCCCTCCTCAGCTTGCCGTGTGATGTCATCATCTTTGAACTTGGACCTCTGACCCTGGCTTAATAAATATACCCCCTGTGACCTGTGACCCCAACCTAGTGTGATGCTGCTACAGCTACACCTGCATTAACCCTGTCTGCCTTTCTGCTACGTTTCTATTGTGGTGACTGGTTGTGTTGTCGCTGTGGTGACTGGTTGTGTTGTCGCTGTGGTGACTGGTTGTGTTGTCGCTGTGGTGACTGGTTGTGTTGTCGCTGTGGTGACTGATTTTGTTATGACTGTTTATCCATTGGGTCCTTCGAGTGAATCTATATAGATGAACTTGAGAGAGAGAGAGAGAGAGAGAGAGAGAGAGAGAGGGAGGGAGGGAGGGAGGGGGGAGAGAAGGAGGGAGAGAGGGGGGGCAGGATGTAATGAGTAATATCACTAATGAAACACACACACATTACACTACTGTTGCTGTGTACTTATAAAGACCATGTTCCTCATTGGTCTGAGAAACTATCTATGCCACTTCATATCAGAAAAGATACGGAATGAGACCCAACTGTGAGCTGACAAGCACACACACATGCACACACACATGCACACACACATGCACACACACATACACACATACATACACACATACATGCACAAACACGCACGCACACACACAAACTCTTAAATATAAGTTGGGCAGACACACTGTGATTCTCTCTCCCACATCCTGTGTTTGTTACACAACAAGTTTCCGTGTTCAAACTCCCAACTGTCTGAAAACTACAGCAGGCTACATAGACCCCTGTAGAACCACAGAGGAACCCTCTAAACGAGACGCTTTAAAGATCAACAGAACCATGTAGGGTTCCAAACAGAACCATGTAAGGTTCAAAACAGAACCTGTTTCTCTGAGCAGAAAAAACATCAAGTAGAAACATGAAGGTTCCATACACAACATTAGAGCTCTATTCATAACATGAGGGTTCTGTAGATGACAGGTTCTGTAGATGACCCCTGACCCTGCTCTGTAGATGACAGGTTCTGTTGATAACAGGTTCTGTAGATGACAGGTTCTGTAGATGACCCCTGACCCTGCTCTGTAGATGACAGGTTCTGTTGATAACAGGTTCTGTAGATGACCCCTGACCCTGCTCTGTAGATGACAGGTTCTGTTGATAACAGGTTCTGTAGATGACCCCTGACCCTGCTCTGTATATGACAGATTCTGGGTGTGTGGCTGGAGAGGAGGTTGCCCTGGCCCTTGTCTGGGGTCATGAGGTGCAGGTGCTACAGAGGGCCAGGTGGACTAAGAGCCCTGACAGAGAGAGAGACGGACAGAGAGAGGAACAGAAAGAGAGGTAGAGAGAGAGAGACGAATGAAGTGGGGTGCAAAGGGGATTGAGAGAAAGAGAGAGCGGAAGAGAGAGAAAGAGCAAATCTGTGTCTGAAGTGACTCAACGCGTCACATGATGCCAAATATGCTACGCAGCTAACAAACCCATCTGAATGAATGCCAGCCATGCTAACTAGCTGAACTAGCTCGCTGGTCCCTAGGTTTGATCATAGCCAGAAGGACACTAGGACAACATTAGCATGCTACGATGCTATCTTACCAAGTTGCTATTGCGAGCACAGATTGCACACTAGAGTTACTCTGGCATGTAAACAAGAGAATCTAAATGAGGAATGGAGACTTGACTGTCTGCTGATGCTTGATGACTGCTACACCTTGAAATGGACAAACTAAGACAACGATCACACCGGCACACACTGTAACACACACTGTAACAAACACTGTAACAAACACTGTAACACACACTGTATCACACAGAGAAATAACAGATACAGAAAGAATATGCAGGTTTTTAAAATGTACGTCTGTCTTTCTATCACTCTCTCATTCTCTCTCACACACACAGGCAAGAGAATATAAATGTTACACAAATATTACATAATTGATCCATCCAGTTGCTTCCATCCATCATGCCTTGGACCATTTACAAACACCCCTGATATCTTAGTCCAACATGCACTCTCCACAGGCATGCATTCTTGGTTCAATTTGACACACACTGACACGGACAGAGGCACAATCACACACACACTAACACACACACTAACACACACACTAACACACACACTAACACACACACGTGTGCAGACAGCAGACATTCACACACACACGAATGACACGGACACAAATGTCATGTCCGTAAACAAAACGACAACCATACCTCTCTCTGGTCCTCTGGTCTTTCTGTTCTCTTCTGCTCCCCTCCCCTCCTTCCTTCCCTCTCTCTCTCTCTATATTACACAGAGTGAACACTGTTTGAATCTGACAGATTTCTCTCAGCTCACTCTCTTTCCTCCTCCCTCTTTCCCTCCCTCCCTCCCTCCTTCTAGCCTTCCTGCTTTCACAGACACACTCTCAAAAACAACCCTCCCTCTTTCTCCCTCTCTTTCACACACAGCTCTCTCTCCTCTCTCTCTCTTCTCCACTCTACTGAAGCAGAGAAAATGTCACAACCTAAGCCACACCCCCTCTCTCCTCTCCTCTCCAGCCCTGCTATAAATACCTCTGCAGCTATGAATACACTCTCTTTCTCCCTCAGCATCCTTCTCTTTCTCTCCCTTCCTCCCTCTCTTCACCACACTGTCGCTCTCACTCTCGCCACGCCATGTTTTTTCCGATGACCTTGTATTATTTCACCCAACAACACCGTCGGCTGATAGACAACCACGCGCACACGCACACGGTGATGTGACCATTTACATGCACGGAGGAAAACACATGCAAGCATGCAAACACACTCTCTCTCTCTCTCACACACACACACTCTCTCTCTCACACACACATCCAGTCGTGCTCGCCGTCTCCTCTGTTTCCTGTCGGGGGTGTTGGTGCGGATGTGGTGTGAGACCTGAGAAAAACAAGCTTTTTTACCTTGATCAGTGTGTGTGAACGTGCATGTGAATGTGTGTGTGAACATGCATGTGAATATGAATGTGTGTGTGTGTTTCAACTGGTACCACAGAAGAGAATTTCACCTGAAACTAGACGTGTGAATGAAGCGCTGTCTGCTGTATGTTAACACCCCCCCTCCCATACACCGCCCCACACATTAGCAGTCAGGTGATATTAGCAGTGAACTGATATCATTGAGGAGGTGATATTAGTGGTGAGGTGATATTATCCTTGAGGAGGTGATATTAGTGGTGAGGTGATATTATCCTTCAGGAGGTGATATTAGTGGTGAGGTGATATTATCATTAAGGAGGAGAGGAGGAGGTGATATTATCCTTCAGGAGGTGATATTAGTGGTGAGGTGATATTATCCTTGAGGAGGTGATATTAGTGGTGAGGTGATATTATCCTTGAGGGGGTGATATTAGTGGTGAGGTGATATTATCATTAAGGAGGTGAGGAGGAGGTGATATTATCCTTCAGGAGGTGATATTAGTGGTGAGGTGATATTATCATTAAGGAGGAGAGGAGGAGGTGATATTATCCTTCAGGAGGTGATATTAGTGGTGAGGTGATATTATCATTAAGGAGGAGAGGAGGAGGTGATATTATCCTTCAGGAGGTGATATTAGTGGTGAGGTGATATTATCATTGAGGAGGAGAGGAGGAGGTGATATTATCCTTGAGGAGGTGATATTAGTGGTGAGGTGATATTATCATTGAGGAGGTGAGGAGGAGGTGATAGTGAGGAAGCTTCCTTCTGACCATGTCTTGTGTCAGTGGGGCACATCAGGAGAGTTGCATGTTCAAACCAAATATCCTTTATTTCATCTCCACAACAACATCTTCCAGAAACCAGATTCACTGGAGGGAGCTCTGACCAAGATGAGTCACGTGTGTGTGTGTGTGTGCGCATGCCTACATGCAAACCTATGTGTGCTTGTGTGTGTGTGTGTGACAGATTGTTTGTGTGAGTGGGTGTGTGTGTGAGAGAGTGTGTGTGTGAGTGTGTGAGTGGGTGTGTGTGTGTGAGAGAGTGTGTGTGTGAGTGTGTGTGTGAGTGTGTGTGTGTGTGTGAGTGACTGTGTGTGTGAGTGACTGTGTGTGTGAGTGACTGTGTGTGTGAGTGTGAGAATCAGGACTGCTTCCTCCCCTACTCTGGCAGGCTGAGGGCAGACTGCAGGTGCTCGGAGGAGTGTGTGTGTATGGAAAGAGAGTGTGTGTGTACGGAGAGAGAGAGAGCGAGCGCCGAGCTCAGATCCTCCGGCCCAACAAGACCGAGACGCAGCACAGCCTCCAGCAGCTGGGAGCGAGAGTTCCCCACAAACGAGTGTGACAGGAAGGAGGGAAGACCTCCTCCTCCCTTCAGCGTGTAGAGGGGGACTCTGACCATCCCCATCACCTAGGGGGGAGGGGGAGGGAGGGAGGGTGGGGGGAGAGGGAGGGAGGGAGGGGGGAGAGGGAGGGAGGGAGGTGGGGGGAGAGGGAGGGTGGGGGGAGAGGGAGGGAGGGAGGTGGGGAGAGGGAGGGAGGGTGGGGGGGGAGAGGAAGGGAGGGAGGGTGTGGGGAGATGGAGGGAGGGTGTGGGAAGAGGGAGGGAGGGGGGAGAGGGAGGGAGGGTGGGGGGGGAGAGGGAGGGAGGGAGGGAGGGAGGGAGGAGAGGGAGGGTGGGGGGAGAGGGAGGTAGAGGGAGGGAGGGTGGGGGGGAGAGGGAGGGAGGGTGGGGGGGGGGAGAGGGAGGGAGGGAGGGGGGAGAGGGAGGGAGGGTGGGGGGAGAGGGAGGGAGGGTGGGGGGGGGGGAGAGGGAGGGAGGGAGGGGGGAGAGGGAGGGAGGGTGGGTGGGGGGAGAGGGAGGGAGAGGGAGGGAGAGATACACAGGGAGTGAGAAGGGAAGAAAGTGACAGATTGACGAGAGAGAGACATGGGGGGAGGTGTACCGTGGCCATAAATCAATGTGAAAGAGAAGGGAAGCACACACACATGGTACCTCCTGGCCGTGGTCTGTTGCCGTGGTAGCAGCCGCTCTCTCTACATCCCTGATCTGAGCCTCGCCCATCTTCTGGGCATAGAAGTGAGTGATGAGGTGGGAGGAGTTGGAAGAGGGGGCGTGGCAGGAGGTCATGTGATCTTTGACAGACACAGGAAGTTCCACTCCTAGCTCCTCCCACAATTCCCTGCTAAGCCCAGCCTCCAGACCTTCTTCTGAGGGATTAACAAATCTGTGAATATTATATAAATGTTTTATCGAATAAATAATAAAAGCTATCAGGAAGCATGAATCTTGACAATTCTACACAATTTTGAGAATTGTTTACTTGCAATTTCCACCAGTACAAGTATTTTGATTTATTAGGGCTTTTAAAACAATCCAACGATTCAAATGGATCCTAAATGTGCATGTTTAACGGGCTGGTACAGGTGCACCAACTTACCCGCCTGGAAAACCCAGCAGACCATCAAAACGCATCTGCATCTACAGAGAGACAGAGACACGGTTACACAGACACACACACAGACCCACACACACTGACACACACACAGACCCACACACACAGACACACACACAGACCCACACACACTGACACACACACAGACCCACACACACTGACACACACACAGACCCACACACACAGACACCCCCCCCCCCCCCCTCACCAGTATGATGTGTCTGATGGGGGTGCTTCCAAACAGCTGAGCGTGGGTGTCGGCGTAGAGCAGGATGTGGCAGGCATGCCTGCAGCCTGGGACCTGAAGCGCTTCTTCCCTGGACAGCTGCCCCCCTGCCATCACACACACACTACACGCACACACTAGACACACACACACACACATTAGACACACACACTCGACACACACACACTAGACACACACACTCGACACACACACACTAGATACACACACTCGACACACACACATTAGACACACACGCACATATATTAGACACACACACTCGACACACACACATTAGATACACACACTACACACACACCCTAGACACACACACACACACATTAGACACACACACTCGACAAACACATTAGATACACACACTCGACACACACACATACATTAGACACACACACTCGACACACACACATTAGACACACACACTAGACACACACTCACACACTAGACACACACTCATACGTTAGACACACATGCACACATTATTAACATACACACAGACAGGCTCTCTTGAGATCTGTTGACCTTCGGATCAGTAATCCGAAGGTTGCCAGTTCGATTCCCCGTCATGCCACCTGACGTTGTGTCCTTGGGCAAGGCACTTCACCCTACTTGCCTCGGGGGAATGTCCCTGTACTTACTGTAAGTCGCTCTGGATAAGAGCGTCTGCTAAATGACTAAATGTAAATGTGTTGACTCATCTGTGGTCCTGCCATCTGTGTGACTCTTAACACTTACAAACAAACATTGTAGTCTTACCAACACTTAGCAGAGGTGTAGGTAAATTAGTTAATCTGAGGACTGGCTCCCAATATTGCGTGACCAGCGAGTTAAGGGACAAACTAGTCTGCATGTGTTTAGGAAGCACAACGCAGGAGGGGCATGAAGAAGCCTCACCATAGCTCTCTACCGCCATCTGCAGGTCTGGGGTCAAATTACGGCCCGATAAAACGCAGATTCTCTTTAAGTTGTTACCGCGCAGCAACATCCTGACCTTCGCTAGAATGTCAACAAAAATAATGTGTGGACTTACTTAGGCCCTATGGCACTACAGGTCACATGATAGTGTTTTTAGATTCAGACCTACAATGAATGAACTTTGGACTACAAACAGACTGTTTTCCGCTTCCGGTATACGTGGTGACAGCACTGAAACCGATTGGTTATTGTGCTCACCGAAATACATGTAACCAATCGCATTTCGTGACGAGTACAAATACACAGCCCCGGGCATAGGCCAGTTAGCAATGTGTAATCCATGCGATAGTTACAGTGAAGACACTCTTAACTTTCCATTCAACTTCTATTTAGCTGTGTAGATATCTTGCTCTGCCAAAAGGCTATACGTTCCGTGGAGGGCTTTCGTGCATATCTTTATAACAACCAACGTAAGAAAAGCGTTTGTCGGGAAAATGTTACTTTGATTCCTTCAGAACCAATAATGCGCTACGAATTATGTTTGTTATGTACTCTATTGAGCCAGTTAGCCTACATGCGGTAACTATCTAGCCGTACAGATAGGATAGACTAGCTGTCGGAATCTGTGCCAAAGGTTTGTTAAAACGCTCTGTCACGGTTAGCTTGCTACTGTGTACACATTTCCTACTAGTTGACCAGTCAGCGTGAGTACGAATATTTCGCTTTCAGGCTTTGCTGTCGCCTAGTATTATAACCGGAGCGGTGAGAAAGTTTCGAAAAATATGTTAATTGTTATCCAATCGTTAGACCAAAAACACCCCACCCATCGTTTAAGAAAATTAACTGATGCAGTTGTTAGTCACGAGATCTAGTTTCTATCTCTTCAGAGACATTCGGACTAACCAACGTATCACTTCGCAGGTAAGTTGCAGGTGGACAACGATGGCGGATCATCAGGAGGGGATACCGGAGGCGGTGTTGAGGAACACAGCGCTTGTTCAGGACCTAGCCGATGTTGCGAAGGATTCCGCTCTTCTCCATGGAGTACTGATGAGAACCGAAGAGACGCCGAACTCTTCAGAGGTCATTTACGTTAATTTTATCCTCATTGATTTTAGTTTAAAACTAATTGGTAAACTTCAAGGGTTAATCTCTAGCCTGTCATGTGGCTACGCTGTGTGGTCTTCCATGAAAACAGCTAATGCGCTCAATTATAAATTGGCAACAATTCGTGAAGCGATTAAGCAACATGGGTAGTCTATCTCTACAGCAGCAGGGATGGCTAGCCCTGTTTATTCTACAACATCCTTAAAATATGAAACTGTTTAAAAAAAAATATCAGTCTGTTAGCGTCTAATTTCCTTCCTTCTACCAGTGGGTAATGTTGCTAACAGTAACACCTTTAGGACCAGTAGTTGATTTACAACAACACGCTGTTCAGATGAGCGTGAGTGATGCTCAGACACGACAGGAATGTGTCTGTTATGAGAGCGCGCTTCTGGGGACAGTCTGTTTTACCGTGCAGCCATGCGTGGAATCTTTTCAAACCAAATGTCCCCACAACTTCCCAAATTCCCTAGGGCGTGTTGGTGATAAGAGATTTAGCCAGTGACTTGTCAAATCAGACATGGGTAATTTTATGGTAGTCTTAGTATTCACAGCAAAAACGTCAGTGTTATTTCAACTCCCATAGTGTTAAATTTAACACTTTCTCTGAGTTTATATAATCCTCACCACTTCAGAGTTAAATTAACACTTTGGATAGTGTTCATATTTTAACTCCATAAGTGTTAAAAATGTAACACTCAGTGTTGTTTCTTAACACATTTAAGAGTAGTTTTTTACACTAAACTCGTGTTAGGAATGAACATTCAGTGCTATTTTATGACACTTTAAACAGTATTTTTAACTCTTAACGTGTTAATTTAAATCAGTGTTATTTCACAACAATAAGTGTATTTTTAACTCTAAATCGTGTTACTCCCTTACTCTGAAAGTGTTCATTTAAATCATTGTGTTATTATAACACTTTAAAATGTATTCATGACAGTTGTTACATTCAATGTTCTGAAAATGTTTTTTTCACTACAGGAAGAAATAAACATACAATGAATTTGTCTTTTTAAATGAAGACAACAATATCCAAGCACCATACAACTTAAGTCTATGCACATTTACAGAGAAAATAATGGTACAATATAAAGGCTATCATCACCACCATAAGCACTTTGTAAGTCAAAAGGCTTATAAATTTGAATACAGTGCTTTCACCACATCTTTTTCATCACTTTCAAACACATTGTCGGCATGAAAGTGCTCACTGAAATGGTCAACCATAAGCTTGTTCACCATGAAGTAGATCACACTGTTAACTAAAAGTATTTTTTTAATTCTGCAAAACAAAGGTATTTCGTGTTCCGTGCCACTGCAAATGACTAACCCGGCTCTGTACTCGACCCCACTGATCCTTACCCAGTTAGTAGAGAAGATGTCTTTTGCTACAGCGGGCAGGGCTTGGGTGAACATTTCACCATTTTCATCATTGTCCACATTAAATGTTTTCAAAGGTGAAGAAAAGTGTAGAAATGGACCAGGGACTCATCATAAGACAAGTTGAAGATGTAGTGGGATTTAAACAGTTCATCAAAAGCACCCAATGAGCTGGTGGCTTGGCAGAGGATGAGCTGTTTGTCAACGACGATGTAGAAGGTATCAACTGCCTTCTGGGTTCGGCCAATGGCAAGGATGTATGGTTGTTTACCCTCTCTTTCCTGAAGATATTCATTGATGCTGCAGCATGACTACAAGAAAAAATATATATTGTAAATGTGTACACCTTCAAGTGAATCTGGTATTTGCTGGTCCATGTTAATGTAATACACTGTGTATACTGCCCCTGTGATTTGAGATAATTTGCTTCACTGGAAAAACATTCCTCCCAAATAATTGGGACACACTGGCCTGTAATACCCATTTATTTGGAAGGAACGCACTTAAAAGCAACATATGGACAGGAAAAGCAAGCAAGTGCATAAAACTAAAAAATTGTCTTGTGGAATTTTGGCATATAATGTACCTTATGAAAGTGCACCACTTTGTCCACTGCATCACTTGGACTTATTTTGGTCCTCTTCCGTCCAGCTGTGGGTGGCAAGAGATTGAGAAGCAGCAGCATGGAAGCGATGTCACTGTCCCAGTCTATCAGGAGAGAAAAAAAAGACATTAATGTCTAATAGGAAAAGATAAAACTAGCTAACTAATTTGTAATATGAACCATGCATGCTGTGTAGCTTACCCGTTTCATCGTTCTCTGTGAGTTTCTCAGCAGCTTTTAGAAGTCGGCACAGCTCAGTTGTCTGAGTCAGTTGTTTGACTATAAAAGAGGGAATGTAACCAGATAAAGTCAACTTGAGCAAATTGTATATCATCCTGCTTAACTTTGTATTTCCTTATCTTGTAAATGTTAAACAAAAAGAATCTGCAGCAAAACGTATACTGCCATGTACTACTAATGTTGATGATTCCACTATGTACTGTCATTAAAAGTAAAGACCTAAAATTAAACTAAAATTTGATACATTTTAATAAACTGTTAAATACAGCCAAAAATATTTAAATTGTTCAGCCACAGAGAATCTTGTGCTGTGATTTGTTACTAAAGAGGCTACATATTTTGTTGGGCCTTTAAAGGATAGCTATTTACCTTCCCTGATGAATTCTGAATAGGTGAAGCCTGAGTGCAATTTGATGTACTTCTTGATACTACGGTATTTCACCTTGAGCAACATGGTACATCCTGAAACTGCACCTAGTGAAGAAGAAAAAACAACAAGCAATGAGATGTTAGCTTATATTTAAGTGGAAACCAACAACAGTGAAGATTGCTTATCATATGCAGGAAAAAAATCTAGTAATCTACAGCAGCGCAATTAAACATGGACGCAAACGGCGCGAAGCGAATATGGCCAGAGTGAAGACGCCAAACGCCTTGTGCAGGCCATCATCATAAACACCACCATTAAAAAAAAGCCGCCTGCTTCACTGCACGCTGACGTGCACAAAGCATTTTGAACCTTACAACGACGACGCCACATTAAATGACTTTCATAAACGTTAGCTACGGTAGTGTAAAACACTGACTAGACCAGAGATTTTCTTAACCCTTGTGTTATCTTCGGGTCATTCTGACCCATCAGTCAATGTGACCCACCGTCGTAATGCGACAACTTTACCGCATACAAAAACAAAGTGAAGCATTTTCTTTTAACCGTTGGGCTGTCTCAGACCCCCCACATTGCAAAGGTTAAAAGAAAATTATTTTTATTTGTTTTTGTATTGGGTAAAATTGGGTAAACACAACGATGGTTCGTTATGAACCTTTGGGTCATGTGACCCGAAGGCAGCACGAGGGTTAAACATCGTTAGCTCTAAACACATGTTTTAACGTTATATTAAAACATGCTAACCTCGTTTTACAGTTGCTGTACTAACTTAACTTAGACAGTTAGGTAAAGACATTCTTTATCATTTGATAAATATGGTTCTCACCCTTTAAACCGAGTATTCCTGACAGAAATGTTCTCACACACCAACCGTCCCCATATTTAAAAAAGGCGACGATGAGGCCCCACCCCCACATATTCAATTAGTGTAGCTAAACCCTGACTGGTCTCTTCATAGAACCTTAGTAAATATACTGTTAGGAACTTTTATTACAAAACACGTATATTTGACCTCTAACGTTAACGTACAGTTGATTAACTTATGGAAAATTGTAGCGTTATGCTAAGAAAAGTTACTTATAGCTACGTTAGCAACTAGCTAGCTAGCGTTAGCTAACTATAAGCTAGCAAGTACAGTAGCTAAAATCCACACGTTGCCACATATCGACTGCATCACACCCCACTTAATGTTCAAACATGATTTAAATAACGACTAACAAGCTTTATAAATTGATAAATGTGGTTCTTACCTTTTAAACTGAATATCCCAATCCCACACAGTTTTCTTCTGGGCGCGCTAATTCACTGGCAGCTGGCACGGTAAATCAGTGACGACAAATGTCCTTCTCGTCAATGAGCGCGAAAAAACCGGATGTGGAAAGTAACTCAGAATGAGTGTATGCTCCTGACTCCTTGAAATGACGCCCCCCACAGAGCCTTTTCAGCACTGCGAGTGTTAAAATAACACACAAATCAACACCCATTCACTCGGAATAATTTACACTGGGAATTTAACTCAAATTAACACTACAGATTTAGCTGTGTTGGTTGCTTGGTTACTGAGCGTTAGTCTCTCCGTGTGTTTCCTATGTTCACAGCTGGTGTCGTACGCCCCGTTCACCCTGTTCCCCTCCGCTGTGCCCAGGGCGGTGTTTGAGCAGGCTGTGGAGGTCCAGACACACTACAACCTCCTAGTGGACCGGATCAGCCAGAACCAGGCCTTCCTGGAGCAGGCCCTGTCCGGGTACCCTGACCTCCGCACTTACAACACCTCCACACACACCTCCGCACCTACCACCCACACCTCAACACGCACCTACCACACCTCTGCAACTACCACACCTCCGCACCTACCACACCTCCACACGCACCTACCACACCTCCACACGCACCTACCACACCTCCACACGCACCTACCACACCTCCACACGCACCTACCACACCTCCACACGTACCTCCGCACCTACCACACCTCCACACGTACCTCCGCACCTACCACACCTCCACACGCACCTCCGCACCTACCACACCTCCACACGCACCTACCACACCTCCACACACACCTCCGCACCTACCACACCTCCACACACACCTCCGCACCTACCACACACACCTCAACACGCACCTACCACACCTCTGCAACTACCACACCTCCACACACACCTCCGCACCTACCACACCTCCACACGCACCTACCACACCTCCACACACACCTCCGCACCTACCACACCTCCACACGCACCTACCACACCTCCACACGCACCTACCACACCTCCGCACCTACCACACCTACACGCACAGAGCACTTGGTTACGGTCACACAGTACATGGAAACCAAGGATCTGTAACCGTCCTCCCTTGAAAGGGCTGCCCCCTGAGATAAATGGAATGCGCCTCAGCAGCATGTCTTTGTGCCTGCAGCACCATCGCAGTGGACGACTTCACAGCCCGGCTGTTCAGCATCTACAGACACGTCCTCCAGGAGGGCCCAGCCCAGGTACGCTACCCACCCAACACATGTTCTACCTACCCAACACATGTTCTACTTACCCAACACATGTTCTACCCACCCAACACATGTTCTACCAACCCAACACATGTTCTACCTACCCAACACATGTTCTACTTACCCAACACATGTTCTACCCACCCAACACATGTTCTACTTACCCAACACATGTTCTACCTACCCAACACATGTTCTACCCACCCAACACATGTTCTACTTACCCAACACATGTTCTACCTACCCAACACATGTTCTACCTACCCAACACATGTTCTACTTACCCAACACATGTTCTACCTACCCAACACATGTTCTTCAGGGGAGGTCTTGTGAGGTCATGTTCCCTAGGCAGGGCAGGTTAACTTGTGAGGTCATGTTGTCTCCAGTCGGTGGTGGTGGGGCTGAACCGTTCTGACTACATGCTGGACCAGAGTGCTGATGGGGGCGTGGCTCTGAAGCAGGTGGAGATCAACACCATCGCTGCCAGCTTCGGAGGGCTGGCCTCACGCACGCCCGCCCTCCACAGGTGAGGATTGGAGCCACAGGCCCACCACGCCCTGCATCACAGCGATGGATGGATGAGAGAATGATTTCAATGGACGAAGGGATGAAAAATAAGCAAATGTGCAGTGAATAAAGTCATGAGTTAGTAGATGAAGATGTTCTTATTGATCCAGCTTAACTACAGCCCCTGTTCCTCCTAGTCCTTCTGTTCTAGAAAACTGTTCCCTAGAACAATCAGCCTGGTTGTCCTGGGTAACGTAGCGTGTGTTTTGTGGACCTCCTCAGACACGTCCTGAGGGTGGCCGGGCGGCTGGAGGACAGCCGGCGTATCCTTGACAACAACCCGTCAGCTGGCCTGGCCGCAGCGCTGGCTAAAGCCTGGGAACTCTACGGCTCCCAAAGGTGAGGTCACTTCCTGCCAGACACGGGATAGTTCCTACAGGTGAGGTCACTTCCTGTGTTGTGTCTGCAGGGCTGTGGTCATGTTCTTGGTGGAGGACGTCCAGAGGAACATATACGACCACCGATACGTGGAGAACGAGCTGTGGAGCAGGTGAGCACTTCCTGTTGTGCGTGATATAATCTCAGCAGAGACAGGAAGCTGCTGCTGTGTGCTGACTCCTTCTGCCCTCCTCAGGAAAGTTCCGGTCATCCGGCGGAGGTTTGAGGACGTGAGCAGAACGGGTTCTCTGGATCAGGACCGGAGGCTGCTAGTGTGAGGCTGGAGGCTGCCTGTGTGAGACTAATAGTGTGAGGCTGGAGGCTGCTAGTGTGAGGCTGGAGGCTGCCTGTGTGAGACTAATAGTGTGAGGCTGGAGGCTGCTAGTGTGAGGCTGGAGGCTGCCTGTGTGAGGCTGCCTGTGTGAGGCTGTAGGCTACTAGTGTGAGGCTGGAGGCTGACTGTGAGGCTGGAGGCTGACTGTGAGGCTGGAGGCTGCCTGTGTGAGGCTGTAGGCTACTAGTGTGAGGCTGGAGGCTGACTGTGAGGCTGGAGGCTGACTGTGAGGCTGGAGGCTGCCTGTGTGAGGCTGGAGGCTGCTAGTGTGAGGCTGGAGGCTGCCTGTGTGAGGCTGGAGGCTGCTAGTGTGAGGCTGGAGCATGCTAGTGTGAGGCTACTAGTGTGAGGCTGGAGGCTGACGGTGAGGCTGGAGGCTGCTAGTGTGAGGCTGGAGGCTACTAGTGTGAGGCTGGAGGCTGCCAGTGTGAGGCTGGAGGCTGCCAGTGTGAGGCTGGAGGCTGCCAGTGTGAGGCTGGAGGCTGCTGTGCTACTGATTGAATGCTGTTCAGGAGGGGTTTTGAAACATCTGTGTTCTGTTCTGAACGGTCTGTTTCCTCCACTCCTTTAGTGACGGGAAAGAGGTGGCTGTGGTCTACTTTAGGAATGGATACATGCCCCAGAACTACACTGAACAGGTACGCACGCACGCGCACACACACGCGCACACACACACGCTCCTCCTAACCTTCCCCACCCTCTCTCTCCTCCCTGCCCCCACCCACAGAGCTGGGACGCCCGTCTGCTGATGGAGCGCTCGCAGGCGGTGAAGGTTCCAGACATCAGCACCCACCTGGCCGGGACCAAGAAGGTGCAGCAGGAGCTGGCTCTCCCCGGGGTTCTGGAGAGCTTCTTCCCAGGAGAGCCCCAAGTCGCAGCCCAGGTCCGGGCCACCTTTGCTGGGCTCTACACCCTGGACCCGGTGGGTCCCTGTGGAGCTGAGCGACCGTCTGTTGGTCAACCAGCCGAGTCATTGGCTGATTGTTTTTCTTTTAATTTAGTATGACAAACTGTTGTTGGTGTATGATGGTAATTTTAGTAAAACGAAAGCGAGGAATGAGAGAGATTCTCGTAGATGGAAGCGTTTGTTCAATAGGAGAATGATGTGTTAATTTCTTGTCCCATCCATTGTTCTGTGTGTGGTAGGGTGCGGAGGGGGACCGGACGGTGGAGATGGCTCTGGCAAATCCTGACCAGTTTGTCCTGAAGCCCCAGAGAGAAGGAGGGGGTGAGACACCATTGTGACCATGGCACAAGGCTTTATAACACCACCTTATAACAAGGCTTTATAACACCACCTTATAACAAGGCTTTATAACACCACCTTATAACAAGGCTTTATAACACCGCCTTATAACAAGGCTTTATGACAACGCCTTATAACAAGGCTTCATGACAGCACCTTATAACAAGGCTTTATGACAACGCCTTATAACAAGGCTTCTTAACAGCGCCTTATAGCAAGGCTTCATTATAAGGTGTTGTTATAAAGCCTTGTAACAAGGCTTTATGACATTGCCTTATAACAAGGCTTCATTACAAGGCTTTATAACAAGTTTTTACCACACCTTATAACAAGGCTTTGTAACAACACCTTATAACAAGGCTTTATAACAACACCTTTTTACAAGGCTTTATAACAACACCTTATAACAAGGCTTTATAACATCACCTTATAACAAGGCTTTATAACAACACCTTATAACAAGGCTTTATAACATCACCTTCACAGGCAACAACCTCTATGGGGAGGAGATCTGTCGTGTTCTGGAGGGAGTAAAGCAGAGCTCAGAGAGGACCGCCTACATTCTGATGGACAAGATCAGGCCCCGCCCACTACACAACATCCTTCTGCGGAGAGGGGCGGAGCTTAGACTCAGCACCTGTTTGAGCGAGCTTGGCATGTTCGGAGCCTACGTCAGGTAAACCTGCACGGACACACTCTCCAACAAACGCATATATATTTACTGCATAACTCAATGTTTCCTGTGTGTGTGTGTGCGTCTACAGGCAAGGATCAGACATGCTCATGAATGAGTGTGTGGGACACCTGCTGAGGACCAAGAGTTCAGAGCACGCGGACGGGGGCGTGGCTGCCGGCGTGGCTGTGCTGGACAACCCCCTTCTGGTCTGAGCAGCGCCACCTGGAGGCCTGGAGGTGGAAGTGCACCTCCGGAGGCACAGTCGGCCGCAACACATGGTTCTGGAAGCCCTCATCACTCCTTAGAAGAATCTAGAAAAACTAACCCTTTGTTCTGTTCCTCGTGAATCACAACATGAAGAATATTTGTTCTACATAGATGTTGGAAGGAATCTTCTCGTTTTTTGTCTTTGTATGAACGTTTATGTAAAGAAGTTAGTCTCCGATTTTTCGTAGCAGCTAACAGCAGCTCCTCTCCGGGGTAGCCAGCTGTTTCAGACTGTCACCAGGATACATTTTACATTGTCATTTAGCAGACGCTCTTATCCAGAGCGACTTAAGGTAAGTACAGGGACATTCTCCCCGAGGCAAGTAGGGTGCCTTGCCCAAGGACACAACATCATTTGGCACAGACTTGGCACAGGGAAGCAAACCGGCAACCTTCTGATTACTAGCCCGATTCCCTAACCGCTCAGCCACCTGACTCCAGAACAGATCAGCCGGCTGTTTCAGACTTTCACCAGGATTGTTTTCTACAATCAGTGGCTGAAGAAGCGGTTTGTTGAAGTCACAACGTTTGACACAGACATAAAGACTAAATCATGTACTACTGTAGATTGTCGATGTTAAAAAGCTTGTTTTAAATATCAATAATAAATGTTTCTTATAACATTCATGTTCTTTGATGTGTATGCATGTTGATAACCAATAAATCACAACGCTATGATTAGAGTTAAATGGGTTATACATGAGGGAATTTAGGTTGTTCCACTTCACTTGGCTTTATACTAACACCTAACAAGGCTTTAAAACGGCCTTATAACAAGGCTTTATTACAAGGCTTTACAACAACACCTTATAACAAGGCTTTATTACAAGGCTTTACAACAACACCTTATAACAAGGCTTTATTACAAGG
>NC_090056.1:20874754-20876323 GCF_038355195.1 Osmerus mordax | reverse complement strand
CTGCCAGGGGAGGAGGGGCAGAAGAGAGAGAGAGGAAGAGAAGGGGGGGGGGGCAGTGGGCAGAGAGAGAGAGGAGAAAGAGAGCAAGAGGTGGAGGAGAGAGAGAGGGGGAACAGAGGTTACTGAGATGAGAGAATGAGGAGAGGTAGTTCCTTTAATAAGAGGTACTGTGATGAGAGAAGGAGAGGGGGAGGTAGGTAGTTACTCTAATAAGAGGGGGAACAGATGAGAGAATAGAGAGAGAAGGGGGCTGAGGGGAATGGGATAAAAGAGAAAGAGAGAGCGATGAAGAGAGGGAGTGAGATTAAGGGAGGGGAGAGAGGACAGAGGGAGAGAGACAGAGGCAAAGAGGAGAGAGAAAGGGAGTGAGAGAGGCAGTGCTGAGGGAGAGAGGGAGAGAGAAAGGGAGTGAGAGAGGCAGTGCTGAGGGACAAGGCAGAGGCTTGATGCTGCAGGGGTCCAGCAGTTCTTCTGAAAGACTGCGTTATCATACGCTGTGAACACACAGCTTTTGGTTGATCTCTGATAGCAACACTGACAACAACACGCACGCACACGCGCACACAGATACCCCTGACAAAGATGCAGGCTTCATGATCACATTTTCTACTAACATTCATCAAATATGTTGGTGTCTTTACCATCCCTGTATGTGACCTTTGCATTTATCTTAATAGGTTTGATGTCGTAAGTCTCATTCGTAGAGGTTTAACAAGGCATATTGGCATAATAGGGAGTCAGGTGGCTGAGCGGTTAGGGAATCGGGCTAGTAACCTGAAGGTTGCCAGTTCGATTCCCGGCTGTGTCAAATGACGTTGTGTCCTTGGGCAAGGCACTTCACCCTACTTGCGTCGGGGGAATGTCCCCTGTACTTACTGTAAGTCGCTCTGGATAAGAGCGTCTGCTAAATGACTAAATGTAAATAATAGCCTAACCGTGTTGTAACAGATATTTAGTGAATGCGCATAACGTCATAAGATACACAGTTATAAAACTGACAACGAATTCACCAAAAGCACACTCTATTGCAGCAATAATACAACCGCTCATCTCGCTAACAGCTGTAGTTCTAGAACCCAAACTACCGCGCTGACGGAGGTCTCCGGTGGCTCCTTCCGAAACCTCTAGCGCAATCTAGTGGTGACTGAGAAGGTAGCGAAGACGACGCCTTGAAATCGGGTAAAAATTCGCTACATTCTTGCTACAGCGCACTTTTAGGAATCTGGATGGTCTTGCTCCACTAGTTTGTGCCTGATATCATACCGGTAGGCAACTGTGCAGTAGTAGGCGTTAGAAATGTCTGTTCTTGGCATCCTTACGCACTCAAAAGTATACATTTGTACGTTGGAATTGCACGGAAAAACACGGTGTAGCGAGAAGGTACAGTAAACATAATCAAGATTAATAGCCAAGTAGTTAAGTAGTTTACAGTACACAACAATGAATGTACTTTGGTGGGCAGGTGCATAAGGACCAACGCTTGATTAAAGCCCAGGTGGCCTCACGCGACACGCATGCAGAAACACTGTTTTGCCCACGAACACTTCCTGTTTTCCCACTAACGAGTAG
>NC_090056.1:20874463-20874654 GCF_038355195.1 Osmerus mordax | reverse complement strand
ACTGTGTTCAACAGTAAAGATGGGGTCATGAACCCACTACAGAATCACACACAAACAGACACACACACACTCACAGACACACACTCAGGCAAACACACACACACTCACAAACTGAAACCAGCCTTCTACAAATAACCTTCCAGACCTGGTGAATGTATGATAAACGCCCCTCCCTCCCTCCCTCCCTCCCT
>NC_090056.1:20872655-20874363 GCF_038355195.1 Osmerus mordax | reverse complement strand
ATCAGAGAGGGAGACTTTGTCTCTGTTAAGGAGCCCAGTCAGTATGTGTGAGTGTGTATGTGAGTATGTGTGAGTGATGTGTTTCTTGGCGCAGTGTTGAAAAGGCTCATAAAACAAACTTTCATGGACCTTCTACAAATATACCCTCCAGTCAACCATTCACACACACACACACACACACACACACACACACACGCACGCACACGCACGCACACGCACGCACACACTCACACAAACTCACACACACACACACTCACTTAACCACCTGGACCTACAGCTCAATCATCTTCTTCTGTGAGGAGGAACAGAGGGAGGTGCTGTTCTGCGAGGAGGAACAGAGGGAGGTGCTCTTCTGTGAGGAGGAACAGAGGCAGGTGCTGTTCTGCGAGGAGGAACAGAGGAAGGTGCTGTTCTGTGTCGAGGAACAGAGGGAGGTGCTGTTCTGTGAGGAGGAACAGAGGGAGGTGCTGTTCTGTGAGGAGGAACAGAGGGAGGTGCTGTTCTGTGAGGAGGAACAGAGGGAGGTGCTGTTCTGTGAGGAGGAACAGAGGGAGGTGCTGTTCTGTGAGGAGGAACAGAGGGAGGTGCTGTTCTGTGAGGAGGAACAGAGGGAGGTGCTGTTCTGTGACGAGGAACAGAGGCTGTTCTGTTTGATGAGAACATAAAAGATGTCATCATGCCATGTCCTCATTCCAGGGTTGTCAAGACTATTCTAAAACTGAGGCACCGGATCCCTTGCCCCCCTGCCCCCCTGTTCCTTCTGGGGGGCGGGGAGGGGGGGCAGCAGGAGAGGGGATTACAGGGGGGCAGTATGCAGGGCTTAAACCATATCTCACTAACCTGTCACCACCCACTCTGTTTATCCTAGTCCTGAGTCCTGAGTCCTGGGTCCTGGGTCCTGGGGCCTGGGGCCTGGGCCGGCCTGGGGCCTGGGGTCCTGGGTCCTGGGGCCTGGGTCCTGGGTCCTGGGACCTGGGGCCTGGGGCCTGGGGCCTGGGGCCTGGGTCCTGGGGCCTGGGGCCTGGGGCCTGGGGCCTGGGTCCTGGGTCCTGGGGCCTTTTATTCTGAGCCAGCTGATGGGGATGATTATGATGAAGATGAAGAGGTGGAGGTTTTCTGAGGAAGAAGAGGAGAGAGAGAGAGAGAGACAGAAAGAGAGAGAGACAGAAAGAGAGAGAGACAGAGAGAGAGAGAAGGAGGCAGAGAGAGAGAGCGGGAGAGAGGGAGCGGGAGAGAGGGAGGGATGGGGGGGACATGATTAGGGAAAAGGGAGAGGAGGATGAGGAGTTAACTAACTCTCATGTGAAAGTGAGTCGTCAGCTGGGACAGTAAAGCTGACTTCGTCTCCATGTAGAACTTGATATCCACAATCATTACAAACCATCAATACATCATTTCTGCAGCACAAGGTGGCTGGTGTGTGCGCGTGTGCGTGTGTGTGTGTGTGGGTGTGTGTGGGTATGGGTGTGTGTGTGTGTGTGTGTGGGTGTGTGTGTGTGCGCGAGTGTATGCGCGGGGTGTGTGTGTTTGTGCATGGGTGTGTGTGTGTGTGGTCACAGATCTTGCTTTCGTTGGCGAGTGGAGAGAATGAGAGACCCTCTGCTTGTCCAACATACACACATGTATTAGTCACCCTGCTATATCACCCCTCACTCCCATAGCAGAACCACCCCGCTCTCACACACACACACACACACACACACACCTG
>NC_090056.1:20855155-20867655 GCF_038355195.1 Osmerus mordax | reverse complement strand
AAGTAGCTTCATAGAATGTACGGTTTATGAAAAAAGAAGACAGAGAATTGCTGCAGTAAAGGCTTACTTTGCAACAGGACATTAATATGCAATATAGCTGCCATTTACAGTATTTCATCAGTTACCCTAGCTCTGGCCCTTCTCTGAGCACCACCAGGCATTCTAACTCCTCTCCCTCTCCCTTACCCTTGCCCCACTCCTCTCCCTTGCCCCACTCCCTTGTCCTGGTACTTGTCTTCCTCTCCCTCCTGCAGGCATTATTCTTACTTTCTTCATGTTGCTCTATATTGTTCTTTTTCCACACAAGATCAGCCCAAAGATGTCCTCTTTGTATACCATATGGTCATGCGATTGAAAGAACCTCAACACCTGAGTTCCTAGTTGGGAATCAGCTGTGATTTATTTGCATAACTTCAACCAGCTGTTACTCAGTAGCAATGGAATAACATACAGGATATATATTTGTGTTTCAATTCACAATATGAACAGCTGTTAACTTTGACTTTAGCCAATAAGTGAGGTTTAGAACATGATGTTATCTGTTCTGACAAAGTGTGAAAGCATTGGTAAATTGGGAAGTACAAATCGATTGATTTGGTCTTTGTTGAGCTTGTGTGTAAAAGAAGTTCAAGCATTTTAAATGTGTGTTTACTCTATGCATTTTGTGTCAAAGCAACAAGAAATGTGTTAATTGTATAGCCTACACAGACGGATGTTGTGCTAACTGGGTCAAAAATTGTCATAGCGATTGTAAAAAAACTGTAATATGTTGTTGATGTTCTGTGGTTGCCAGGTTTGTAAGGAGACCTGAGTGCGGTTGCCAGGTTTGTGAGGTGAAGCATCATGATTGAGCTGGGTCTGGCGGACGGCAGCCTGATTGACGAGCTGGTGGAGCTGACGGCACAGAGCCTGACCCAGCTGGAGATCAACGAGCACTTCAACGTCGTCAAGGAGATCGGCCGGGGCAAGTACGGGAAGGTGCTGCTGGTCACACATCGCTGCAGAGGTGAGGCATTCTGGGAAATACCAAACTCTGTGGAATTATCCAGGTTCTGTTGTTGTGGTTTGAAGGGGGCCTAGCTCATGGGATGAGTGCGTACTGTGTAGAAATACAGATATCCTTCAAATGATCCAGTTTTTTGTTGTTGTAGTGGTTGTGTTGTGGTTGTGCTTGTGCTGTGGTTGTGGTTGTGCTGTGGTTGTGCTTGTGCTGTGGTTGTGGTTGTGTTGTGGTTGTGCTTGTGCTTGTGCTGTGGTTGTGGTTGTGCTGTGGTTGTGCTTGTGCTGTGGTTGTGCTTGTGCTGTGGTTGTGCTGTGGTTGTTGTTGTGTTGTGGTTGTGCTTGTGCTGTGGTTGTGCTTGTGCTGTGGTTGTGGTTGTGGTTGTGGTTGTGGTTGTGCTGTGGTTGTGGTTGTGGTTGTGCTGTGGTTGTGCTTGTGCTGTGGTTGTGGTTGTGGTTGTGCTTGTGCTGTGGTTGTGGTTGTGCTGTGGTTGTGGTTGTGGTTGTGGTTGTGCTTGTGCTTGTGCTTGTGCTGTGGTTGTGCTTGTGCTGTGGTTGTGCTTGTGCTGTGGTTGTGGTTGTGGTTGTGCTGTGGTTGTGGTTGTGGTTGTGCTTGTGCTGTGGTTGTGGTTGTGCTGTGGTTGTGTTTGTGGTTGTGCTTGTGCTGTGGTTGTGGTTGTGCTGTGGTTGTGCTTGTGCTGTGGTTGTGGTTGTGTTGTGCTTGTGCTGTGGTTGTGGTTGTGTTGTGGTTGTGGTTGTGGTTGTGCTGTGGTTGTGGTTGTGGTTGTGCTGTGGTTGTGGTTGTGCTGTGGTTGTGCTGTGGTTGTGGTTGTGTTGTGGTTGTGCTGTGGTTGTGCTTGTGCTGTGGTTGTGCTTGTGCTGTGGTTGTGGTTGTGCTGTGGTTGTGGTTGTGTTGTGCTTGTGCTGTGGTTGTGCTGTGGTTGTGCTGTGGTTGTGCTTGTGCTGTGGTTGTGCTGTGGTTGTGCTTGTGTTGTGGTTGTGGTTGTGCTGTGGTTGTGCTTGTGTTGTGGTTGTGTTGTGGTTGTGGTTGTGCTGTGGTTGTGGTTGTGGTTGTGCTGTGGTTGTGGTTGTGCTGTGGTTGTGGTTGTGTTGTGGTGCAGATCAAGACGTCAGCAGGTTCAAGGAAACCTGTTTGTAGCTTTGTTTACTGGTGATGTTTTCTGATTGGCTTTTCCCTCTGTGTAACTCGAGACATCTACAGCCGTGGCCGAAAGTATTGGCAAGTATTTTAAGAGCAGATTGACTGCTGTAAAAGAGGGGACTATTTGCAAAAATATATGAAATGTGCCTTATTGTATTCCAGGAGTCTATAGAAACATGTGAAAACATTTTCCTCAAATACTGAACCAGCAAACTTTGCAAAAAACAACATTTGTCACGACTATATCATCTCAGTACGCCTGCGCCTGGCGGGACAATCCCTTATTTCTCAGCGTTAGAAACGGTTGAAAGGCGTGAGTCTCGTGGAGGATGCGTGAGACTTGAGAGCCCTGCGTTTAGCAGAGTTTTTCTAGGTTTAGACACTTGAAACTTGAACTTCAACAGAGTTCACTTGAACTGAACCATCGAGGGGACATGTCCCACACATGTATGATGAAACCAACATCCCTGACTCACTTATACAGATCGATTAGATCAATAAGAAATTGATTTAATCAAATAAAATCGAGTCTTATTGAAGCCCAGTTCAGTTTGAATCATCTGGACTCAAGCTCCGTGACCAGGTGTCCTGTGTTGCAGGGACTCCCATGGCACTGAAGGTGATGCCCAAGGCCTCCACCCGCCTACTGGCCTTCCTGAGGGAGTACTGCATCTCCCTGCACCTCTCCCGTCACCCCTGCATCGTGGGGCTGTTCGGCATCGCCTTCCAGTCACAAGATCACTATGGCTTCGCCCAGGAGCTCGTCATTGGACGGGACCTGTTCGCTGTCATCCAACCAAAAGTGAGGGAGGTTTGCGTTTCCGTACGAACTGTAGATTTTGTTGTTTATGTAGTTTCTCTCTTTTAGTCGTTTGCTTCTCTCCTTTCGCTCTCTGATCCTTCTTTTTTTCTCCTTTCTCTGCCTCCCCCCTCCCCCCTTCCCCTCCCCCCTCTCCCCTCCCCCTCCCCCCTCTCCCCTTCCCCCTTCCCCTCCCCTCCCCCCCCTCAGGTGGGCATCCCAGAAGCATCAGTGAAGCGCTGTGTCCTCCAGATCTCCAGCGCTCTGGAGTTCATCCACGCCTGTGGCCTGGTGCACCGAGACATCAAGCCTGAGAACATCCTCCTCCTGGACCAGCTCTGCTGCCGGGTCAAGCTGGCCGACTTCGGCCTGGCGCAGAAGACAGGAACCCTGATCCGCTCCATCACCGGGACACTCCCCTACATGTCCCCGGAGCTGTGTGCCCTGGCTCCAGGGGAGGGGGACGGCCAGGCCCAGCCCCTCAGTGTGGAACCCAGCCTGGACACCTGGGCCCTGGGCGTGGTGCTGTTCTGCATCCTCACCGGGTACTTCCCCTGGGAGCGCTGCTCTCCCGGAGACGACTTCTACCAGGAGTACGCCGACTGGTGGAGGACGAGGGCGGCGTCGCAAGCCTACGAGAAACAGGAAGAGAAGGAAAGAGGAGAGGGGAGACAGGAAGAGGAGAAACGGGAAGAGGAGGAGGGAGGAGAGGAAGTCCCGCCCCTCTGGCGGAGGTTCACGCCGGTTGCCATGGAGATGTTCGCCCGTCTGATGGCGTTGGAGGCGGGGCAGAGGTGCGATGTACAGGAAGTGAGTTTGTACGTGGAGAAGGACTGGATCAAGGAGGCGTTCGTTAACGGGCAGACGGAAAGCGGAGGGGGCGGGGCTAATGCTCAAAGCGGGTAGGACAAGCCCCGCCCACCTGGAGAAGGTGGAGTTTGAGGAGAAACCACCCCTACTTCCCTCCCTTTCCCTCCCTTCCCCCCCCTCTCTCCCCCCTCTCCTCCACGCCCCCACCACATGGACGTTTAAAGTGAACAATTTCACACCAGCGTTTTTACATTTGTTTTACCCAGACAGCAGTGTAACACGGATCAACAGAGTTCATGGTTCAGGGATCAGGGATCACACTCCGTGTGGTTGGGTCAGGGTGTGTGTGTGTGTGTGTGTGGTCTGCAGAGTTCATAATTCAGGCATTGTGCACTGAACCTGTGAGATCTTGATCTGCAGTCAAATGCAAAGAAACTGTACAGATGACTAAATAGTTGGGCTGTGAAATGATTAAAAAAAATTATCAAATAATCGCAGGTTTCTGTGGATTAATCATGATGAATCACATACTACCGATTTTTTCGGTATATGTGTATATTGTGCGTCTTTGCGGTGCTTTGATGCTCGAGTCCCCCGTTGCCACTCGCAAAACTTCGGTGAACCCCTCGTCCTCAACAATATTAATCGGTCTACAGTTTTTTGCAATCCATTTGGCAACTGTGCTAGTCAACTTGTCCAAGGCAGACTTAATGAGGGGCCTACGCTGTTCAGTGAGGGTGGTTTGGCGCATTTCACTTGAACTCCCCTCGCCGACCAACGCATGTTTGGCGTCGAGGTGGTACTTTAGGCTGGTATTGATAATGTCTTCCCGCAGAATGTGCATATCACTTTGGTTTTATTGAATGTTCCATCTTTGTTTTTTTGGAACACAAACTTCCCATCCAAAAGGTCCCTCAGGTTCATCAGATCTATCCATGTTTTGTTTGTTTGTTTGGATAGCAGCTGCCGTCTGGCTGCATTAGAACAGCAACTAGTGCAGTAGTGGAATTGTGGGTATTACGTTAAATGCGTAAAAAACAACAACTAATTAATCCTGTAATTTCATCATAACGTGTTAACACATAATTTTTCAGGAGGAGACATCTAGGTATTACCAGTTAGCTGGGACACTGAGTGAGTGTAAGCGCACTGTGTTCACAGGATGTAGTTATGGGAATAATTATGGATTGAATAGGTATTTACATGGGGATGGAGGGTGTTTATGCATTATGCAGTGTTCTAGATCTCTTGGGAGGGTATCGCTCAGTGTTCTAGATCTCTTGGGAGGGTATCGCTTAGTGGGAGGGTATCGCTCAGTGGGAGGGTATCGCTCAGTGGGAGGGCGTTAGAACTCAGATCCAGAGATCACAGGGTTCTATTATGTTCTCGCTTTGGATGAAGATTTTCTGTTGAAAGAATATGTTACTATTTATGTATTATATTATTATATTGAATACTGAATATATTGTTATTTAGGCCTAACTTCTCTATAAAGTAGGACGTTGTACACTTCTGACTGTGTGTCCTGAGAAGCACAAGAAACAGCAGTTATCGCTCAGTGGGAGGGTATCGCTCAGTGTTTTAGATCTCTTGGGAGGGTATCGCTCAGTGGGAGGGTATCGCTCAGTGTTTTAGATCTCTTGGGAGGGTATCGCTCAGTGGGAGGGTATCGCTCAGTGTTCTAGATCTCTTGGGAGGGTATCGCTCAGTGTTCTAGATCTCTTGGGAGGGTATCGCTCAGTGTTCTAGATCTCTTGGGAGGGTATCGCTCAGTGTTCTAGATCTCTTGGGAGGGTATCGCTCAGTGTTCTAGATCTCTTGGGAGGGTATCGCTCAGTGTTCTAGATCTCTTGGGAGGGTATCGCTCAGTGTTCTAGATCTCTTGGGAGGGTATCGCTCAGTGGGAGGGTATCGCTCAGTGTTCTAGATCTCTTGGGAGGGTATCGCTCAGTGTTCTAGATCTCTTGGGAGGGTATCGCTCAGTGTTCTAGATCTCTTGGGAGGGTATCGCTCAGTGGGAGGGTATCGCTCAGTGTTCTAGATCTCTTGGGAGGGTATCGCTCAGTGTTCTAGATCTCTTGGGAGGGTATCGCTCAGTGTTCTAGATCTCTTGGGAGGGTATCGCTCAGTGTTCTATATCTCTTGGGAGGGTATCGCTCAGTGGGAGGGTATCGCTCAGTGTTTTAGATCTCTTGGGAGGGTATCGCTCAGTGGGAGGGTATCGCTCAGTGTTTTAGATCTCTTGGGAGGGTATCGCTCAGTGGGAGGGTATCGCTCAGTGGGAGGGTATCGCTCAGTGTTCTAGATCTCTTGGGAGGGTATCGCTTAGTGGGAGGGTATCGCTCAGTGGGAGGGTATCGCTCAGTGGGAGGGCGTTAGAACTCAGATCCAGAGATCACAGGGTTCTATTATGTTCTCGCTTTGGATGAAGATTTTCTGTTGAAAGAATATGTTACTATTTATGTATTATATTATTATATTGAATACTGAATATATTGTTATTTAGGCTCTAACTTCTCTATAAAGTAGGACGTTGTACACTTCTGACTGTGTGTCCTGAGAAGCACAAGAAACAGCAGTTATTGGGATCTGTACCTGTAGTAGCCTGCTTCTGTCGCGGGGACGACATCTGAACGCAGGCGTCCTCCCTGGGGGGGGTGGGGAGGGGGGGTCACTGTTTTTCAGAGTGCTTTTGAAAATAAACACACGCATCTTTCATCTCCACACTCAGGACTTTCATGCTGTCTCCTGGGAGGGTCAGATGTCTCTCTCTTCCTGACACGCACACGCACACTCCCTGCCCTCTTCACCTTCTGACAGCATCTCTCTAAATCCTCTCTCTCACTTTCTCTCTCTCCCCTCTCCTTACTTTCTCTAAACCCTTTCTGTCCCCCCCCTTTACATTAATCAATCTCTCCCCCTTCCTCCCCCTCTCTCCCCTCCTCCCCCCTCCTCCCCCCTCCTCTCCTCTCTCCCCACCTCTCCTCTCCTCCCCCCTGCCCCCTCTCTCCCCACCTCTCCTCTCTCCCCCCTGCCCCCTCTCTCCCCTCCTCTCCTCTCTCCCCACCTCTCCTCTCTCCCCCCTGCCCCCTCTCTCCCCTCCCCTCCTCTCCCCCCTCACCCCCAGTCTCAGCTGCAGCTGGCTCTGTAGTGACGGACATCCTGCCCCTACTCGGGAGTGTTGTGGGAGCATGGGGGAGCGGGAGAGAGGAGGGGAGAGAGGGGGGAGGAATCCTGGCATCATGCTTCACAGCATACTTGGCGTGTTACACTAACTAGGGTCATGTTTCGGCCCTGCGGGGGAGCGAGGGGGGGTGACATGGGACTCCTCTGCAGTACAAGCCCCGCCCCCCTCTGTGGTTCAGAACCAGACACATTCTAGTCACACTCCAACATGCTGATAACAAGACCGTCTATGGAGACGTGTAAATGTATACACATATTTGGGACAAAAGACGTAGCAAGTACTGGTTTTGTTCATGTAGCACACTCTTTTAATCCAAAGTGATGTACAGTGAGCTACAGCCGCCCCCCTCCTCCTCTAGATAGGCCCCCCTCCTCCTCTAGATGGGTCCCCCTGATCCTCCTCTAGATGGGCCCCCCTGATCCTCCTCTAGATGGGCCCCCCTGATCCTCCTCTAGATAGGCCCCCCTGATCCTCCTCTAGATAGGCCCCCCTGATCCTCCTCTAGATAGGCCCCCCTGATCCTCCTCTAGATGGGTCCCCCTGATCCTCCTCTAGATAGGCCCCCCTGATCCTCCTCTAGATAGGCCCCCCTGATCCTCCTCTAGATAGGCCCCCCTGATCCTCCTCTAGATAGGCCCCCCTGATCCTCCTCTAGATAGGCCCCCCTGATCCTCCTCTAGATGGGTCCCCCTGATCCTCCTCTAGATAGGCCCCCCTGATCCTCCTCTAGATAGGTCCCCCTGATCCTCCTCTAGATAGGCCCCCCTGATCCTCCTCTAGATAGGACCCCCTCCTCCTCTAGATAGGTCCCCCTCCTCCTCTAGATATGCAGGACTACGTGAAGCTGCTGTTGGTTCCAACCCCAGACACTCAGCCATATGAATACCTGCGCTAGACGTGACCACTAGCCTGTTTGCGCTGAGCAGGTTATTGTGGTCTCTCTTTGGAGAGATCTAGTTGACCAAAATACCAACTGGCGTGTCATCGCTGTACATGTCCCTTAAATAGTTTCGAGCGGTTCAGGGTGTGAAGTTACCTGTCAACAAGGCCATCATTGTTGTGGAAAATCACCTCATTCCTTTGGATAAAAAAAGATGATTAACACATTTTATCCATGGACAGAGATGGGAAGTAACAAAGTACAAATACTTTGTTATTGTACTGACGTATATTTACGCTTTTCACAATTTATTTTTCTGATATTTTTGAAAAAAAGGTTTGAAAAAATATTCTGAAAAAGGTTTCTAAAGGTTTAAAAGATATTTTCGAAAAACCTTTCTCCAAAACGTTTTGAAAGTTTGAAAAAGTATTTTCAAACAAAAAATTATAAAAATAATCTTGCATTATTGATGAGGACTCTACTATACTCTACTGTACTCTGCTTTAATATACTCTGTTTTAGGTTTCTCTGTGCTCCTCCTCCTCTGCTGTGCTTTACTGTTTGTTGACTGTTTCAAAATTCAAAAGGTTGAAAACATATTTTCGGAAAAAGTTTTTCCAAAATGTTTTGAACATTGTATTTAAAAAAAATAAGTTTGGAAAGGTTGAAAAATATATATGTAAAAAAGGTTTTTACAAAAAAGTTACAATTAAAAGTTTTTAAAGGTTTAACAAATGTTTTCGAAAAAAAGTTTAGAAAAAAAAGTTTGGAAAGGTTCAAAAGGTAAACGTTTGCATCATTGATGAGTACTTGATGAGGTCTCTATTTTACTCTGCTCTGCTTTACTCTACTCAGATGTAGGCTTCTCAGTTCTCCTCTCCCTTCTCCTCCCCTCCTCTCACTTTGTTTGTTTTTTAAACATTTTCCAAAAAACATTTTTCGAAAGGTTGAAAAGAAAATACCAGCGAAAATTACCAGCGTGACACTAAAACAGGTAATGGCTACTTTTTACCTAAGTATGTCAGAGCCCATACTTCTTTACTTTAACTTGAGTGAAAAAGCGTTGTCAGTACTTTTATAGAGACTTTTTAAACAGAGTCTTTCTCCCCCTCTCCTTCTCTCTCTCTCTCTCTCTCTCTCTCTCTCTCTCTCTCTCTCTGTGTGTTCTCATGCTCATGTCAGCGCATGGCCAGCTGCTCATAGTCATTAGGGAGAAATGCGTCTCAGAGAGTCTGCTGTAGTCCGGTACATACGAAAGCCTCATTAAAATACTGTAACACACGCTCGCTCAGCCACAAGTAACCATGTACGAGCTGGTGGCGGGAACAGCATTTGGGTTAGTTCGCCTGACTTGGGTGTCAGTGCTTGTCAGTGGCAGCTACACACACACACACACACACACACACACACACACACACACACACACACACACACACACACGCGCACACACGAAGAGAGAAAAGCAACACTTAATTTACTAACGTTCAATCTCTTAATGAAGACTCTGCGGTCGTGATCGAATTTCATCGCGTGGTTTAGTTCAACAGCTGGTTTTTAAACGGCTGGAGGTTCTTGTCGCTCTGTAACAGCACATTCCTCCAGAGAGACGGCCTCGCGGTAAATCGCCTCTCATGCTGTGTATCAAACTATAGCGTTTCATAAACATACAGTTTAATACACAACACCTGAGAAGTTTCCAGCGTCCCAGAAAGAATGTGACGGTCAAGATCTACTGAACTCAGAATCACGTTCTGGTCGTTATGTTGTCATCGTCTCTTATTCTCGAGTTGCCGCCCTGCTAGCTTTTGTAATAAAACTACAACGACAAAACAAGTATTAAAGCTTCTGCTTTAATGTTTAAAACCGTGTCCAATATAAATGTAACAACATTATCTCATATTTTAAAATGTGCATTAAGAATGAATAGGAAAACAGTTTGTTCTGCTTTGAGACAGTTTATCATGCAGATAAGTTGAAGAGGATAATCAAAACCTTAAAACTAAGAGTAAAAAACATTTAAAAACTACATAAACTATTAAAATGGAATGAAATTACAGCAAAGGTCCATCGAGATTACTACACTGTTAACAATAATTATATCAAACCTAAGCAAATCTAATGAATGTCATACATTGTAAAAGCCATACTAAAAAAGGCCAATGAGAAACATGCGTGGCTGTGATGGTAACGACTGCGTGACAGCTGTGGCCGTGAAGCAGCCAAACAACAGCTAATAAATCATGTTTCCTGTCTGGCAGGAACTTCTTTTTCGCTAGGTCATGTTCCAGAAATGCGTGTGTTCCGCAGACGATAGCGCTGATGCGCATCACGTAGCTACTCCACTGATGTGCGGTGAATTTAAACCCATGGATTCGTTTCACAGCTTGGAGCGTGTTGTCTTAGAGACCGACATGGATGTCACGTCATGTTGTTTCGCTTCGAAGCATTACAAAAACCACCAGACATGGTTACAGTTGCTGCCTGTGACTCGCTTTGGATACAAGCGTTTGCTAAATAAAAAATCATAAATGTAAAATAAAAATACAATGGGCTTAGAGAGACACGGAAACAGTTAGGAACTGCCATACTCCTAATTACATGTTTAGTAAAAAAAAAAGGATTATTTATCTCTATATCAAAATAATAATACAAATATTAAAGCAATAATCATATTATTACATATATTCATAATTTAAATATAACCTTGTGTATATCAAGCCCAATGCATAGTTTGTTGAAGAAGTGTTAATCTACACACCAGCAGAGTGTGTTTAAACCTGATCACCCCCAGCCTCTATCTACACCCACTGGTCTGGCTTTAGGTAACCTTCCTCATCCTCCTCCTCCTCTGCTTCTACGTCACCATGGCGACCGTTCGGCTGTCCTGGCTCATCGTCATGGTGATGTTGCGGGATGTCGGGGATCTCATGGACCAGGACGGCCTCCTCTATGATTGCCATGGGGATGGAGCTGACGTCGTCATAGCTACCCTGGGAGTCCTCCTGCTGTACCTCGAAGGAAGCCGGCTCTGCCAACAGGTTCACTGCACAACATGGAAACACAACAAGACGCATGATCTACCATGTAACTACCTAGCAACACTTTACATGAAGGTTACATTAACTACCATGTAACTACCTAGCAACACTTTACATGAAGGTTACATTAACTACCATGTACCTACACAGCAATCCCCATGGTAAAAACATTGTAATTACACAGGAACTGCAATGTGATTAAAAGGTTGTAAACGTAACTTCTGCATTAATACACCAGCTTTATAACACTCCATAACTCGATGGACAAGCACAACCACAGCACTGGTGATCTCGCGGCTGAGCTGCCCTGGTTACCATGGCTGCGGTCCTCCTTGGTTACGGCCGGTCCACCGGCGGTGAGGGTCTGGGCGGCAGCGTCGTCCTCCCCAGCGATGTCGTCGTAGGACGGGGAGGAGTCAGAGGCTCTGCGACCGTTCACTCCTGCACGAGGAGAGAGCTGCTGATGAGTGTTTCACCTTCATGTTCTAGCACATGTGAAACACCCATCCTGCACATGTGAAACACCCATCCTGCACATGTGAAACACCCATCCTGCACATGTGAAACACCCATCCTGCACATGTTAAACACCCATCCTGCACATGTGAAACACCCATCCTGCACATGTGAAACACGCACATTTTACATCCGAAACACCCACATTGTTCGTCTGAAACTCACAACACTGAAACACCTGTCAGTCATGTTAACTCGCCCAGGGTCAGGGTCAGGGTAAACTCACCCAGGGTCAGCATCAGGGTCAGGGTTAACTCACCCAGGCCGGTCAGGGTGTCCATCTGGTTGAGGTCTGGCTCCTCGTAATCTCCACTCTCAAAAGACGACTGTTTCCTTACGGACCTTCCTAAACATTTAACTGTGGAGAGATTTTTACTCTGGGTGTCAGTGCATCGACTTTCGTTTAATCTCATCTATACTTGTTTATCTAATTTAAACTATTTATTACTGATGAGTAAATAAAAAGAACTTGTTTTTTATTCTATTTATTTAGACAACATTTTGCATCTGGGTAGTAACATCTAGGAGAACTTGACTGCAGATCAAGAGGTCAACCGGTTCAAATCCCAACTGTACTGTAGGTAAATTTGGATAAAATTGTTGTGTACATGTTTGTACAGTCTCCATCAACCTGCTGTCACACTGCCCTCTGGCCCCCCCTACTGGCTACAATCCTAACATGCATTAATTTCTTAAATCACTTACAGTATTTTAAGAATTCATTTGGAATGAGTATTTAAAAAAATATAGACAATATACAATATCTAGTAAACTCTCCAGTAGAATAACCTGTAAGACGATACAGATTAGAGTTGTATGGAACATAATCTAGTTAAATATATAGCAGGTTAACGAAAAATGTAGTGCAATCTATGGTATCATACATTTTAAGGTAGTACAATCTATAATACAGTTCCATGTAAATATTTACAATCCAGTCAGTCTGGAGAAAACACTAGAGTAGTAGATCATGATGTAGACCAGGGTCTCTAACCCTGCTCCTGGAGAGATACCTGCCTTTAGACCAGGGTCTCTAACCCTGCTCCTGGAGAGATACCTGCCTTTAGACCAGGGTCTCTAACCCTGCTCCTGGAGAGATACGTGCCTTT
>NC_090056.1:20847655-20850155 GCF_038355195.1 Osmerus mordax | reverse complement strand
AGGTGATCAGGGGCAGGTATGTCCGGGGGCCGCCCCCGCAGGAGACAAGGAGCTGCACAGGTGCGGCTCATGAGTGGGATGGAGGATGGCTACACCATGCCGACCAGCCCTGCCGCAAGGGGAGATCGCTAGAACAGAGTAGGAGCTGAACTCCAACAGGTAGTACACACTAAGCTAACCAACTCCTCCTGTGTGATGTTTCAGTGAGGAGACGAGGCCCGTCTGACCAGTCCAGAACGTTCCCTCGACCCAGGGAGAACCTGAGTTATTTTTGTGTTTTGTTTGGTAGTTTGGTTAAATAAACGCCTGCTATTTTCAACCAACCAACCAACCATGTTTTTCAGTAGTTCTGTGCTGTTCGCTCCTGGCTACGCCCCTTGGTTGCCACAAAACACAGATACACAGACATACACACAGACTTACATACACACACACACATGAATAAACACACACATACACACACACAGCCCACCACGCCACCAGCACCTACCAGAGCACCGGAGGCCGACAGGCGAGCAGGACTGCTGCAGGGAGACAGAGCAGTTCCTGGTCCTGCTGCTCCCCGGTGGGCAAACGAGCGAGGCCACGCTGAGGCCCCTGAGGCGCGGTGAGCCAAAGTACTGGAGCAGACTGAGAGGCGTGCCGCAGCCCAGCTCGCTGCAGATGGCATTCTTGGCTTCGGCCTTCTGGAGGGCCTCCTTGCAGACCAGCCTGGTCTTGCCCAGGTAGAACATCTCCACGTTCCCCGAGCACTTGTCTCTGGGATCTACTAGTTGGGCCTTGATGCTGCCTGAATCACAACACAGCCAGAATCACATCTGTCCTCCACAGAGTCTGGAAATACAATGTTGATATCTAGTCCCCATCTTTCCTGTGTCCCAGTCTGAACACACCCTTCCTGTGTCCCAGTCTGAACACACCCTTCCTGTGTCCCAGTCTGAACACACCCTTCCTGTGTCCCAGTCTGAACACACCCTTCCTGTGTCCCAGTCTGAACACACCCTTCCTGTGTCCCAGTCTGAACACATCCTTCCTGTGTCCCAGTCTGAACACATCCTTCCTGTGTCCCAGTCTGAACACATCCTTCCTGTGTCCCAGTCTGAACACATCCTTCCTGTGTCCCAGCCTCCTGCTTTCCTTCTCCCCCCCCCCCTTTTCCTCACCGCCCTCCTTCCACTAATCTCCCCACGCCCCGCCCCCCAAGTTGGACCCTCCCGCCCTCCTTCTTCACTCCCCCCCCCTCCCTCCCTCCCCCCTGCCATACCTGAGCAGAACACGTGTGCGGCCAGCCTGGTGGTGCACAGCTCCCCCCTGCAGGGCACCATGCTGGCCTGTTCCAGTGGCAGGCTGGCCTGGGCTTGGTGCAGGCTGAGGAAGGACACGCCCACTTTCTGCCCCACCCTGTCTGCTGTCGGGGGCAGGGTGTTTCCGCACCCCAGGTCCTCGCACAGCCTCTGGGCCTGGCCTTCCGTCAAGCCCTCCTGGGACAGGGCCCGACAGTCCCTGTCCACACACACCTCCACCTGCCCCCAGCACAAGCCCTGCAGGCGCATGCTCCGGGATCCTGCACGGCAACCACACGGCAACCACACGGCAACCACACAGACACGCAGGGCACTGTTATGCGACTGTGGAAATGCTCATTAAAAACGTTTGTTGGATTTTTCGACTAAACTTTAAATAAACAGTACTGTGCAAAAGCCTTAGTGACAATTTATTTTAATTTTTTAAGTATAGAAAAATCACCTTAAGAAATGAAAAGACTAAACTAAATGTAACTTTTATATTACCACACAAATACAGACAGAAAGACCAAAAAAGTATATAATATATACGACAATATTCATGTAATGAATCTTGGCCTAAGAAGCCAAAAACTTCTGCACGGTGTATTTTTATATATAAAATAGTTTCAACAATATATACATTTTTCAGTGAAGAAATAAAAAATCAATGAGTAACATGAATGGAAAGACGTATCACACCTGAACATCTGACGACGGCTACCTCGCTCTGATTGGCTCCCTCAGTCTGACCCTCAGTCATTGGACAGTCAAATAGAGAATCCTCCCTGGACGAGCAGTTGTAGGAGCGCATGCGCTGGTGACTGACGTCACTGATGTCACTGATGTCACTGGCGTCACTGATGTCACTGGCGTCACTGATGTCACTGGCGCCACTGGCGTCACTGACGTCAGTGACGCCAGTGACGTCGACGGTGGTGAAGGACACACTGGCTCCGCAGCGCAGGTGTCTGCAGACGACGTGGGCGGAGTCCTGGTGCCAGGTGGAGCTGGACCCAGACAGGAAGTAGGTGTGGCCATCGTTCTGCACCTGCACCACACCTGAGCAGCCAGACCCCCCCTGACAGGTACAGCAGTGCATGGTCTGAGGGGGGGGCGTGGGGGGGGGGGGGTAAAGATATAGTTAATCATTTATGTTATGAACTAAATGTCTAGGTGTTTGTGGTGGTAAGACAATTTAACAGAGAACCATAATA
>NC_090056.1:20827943-20847455 GCF_038355195.1 Osmerus mordax | reverse complement strand
TATGTCGGGCCAGGTGATCAGGGGATGTATGTTCGGGCATGGAGGGAAGGTATGGTCCCGGGCTAGGTGATCAGGGGAAGGTATGTCCGGGCAGGTGATCAGGGGAAGGTATGTCGGGGCATGTGATCAGGGGAAGGTATGTTCCTGGGGACCCCCCCCCCCCCAGGTGATCAGGGGGAAGGTATGTCCGGGGCAGGTGTTGAGTTTTCGGCAGTGAGGGTAAGGTATGTCCGGGGGCAGGTGATCAGGGGAAGGTTATGTCCGGGGGCAGGTGATCAGGGTGAAGGTATGTCCGGGGGCAGGTGATCAGGGGGAAGGTATGTCCGGGGGCAGGTGATCAGGGGAAGGTATGTCCGGGGGCAGGTGATCAGGGGAAGGTATGTCCGGGGCAGGTGATCAGGGGAAGGTATGTCCGGGGGCAGGTGATCAGTGGAAGGTATGTCCGGGGGCAGGTGATCAGGGGAAGGTATGTCCGGGGCAGGTGATCAGGGGAAGGGTATGTCCGGGGGCAGGTGATCAGGGGAAGTATGTCCGGGGGCAGGTGATCAGGGAAGGTATGTCCGGGGCAGGTGATCAGGGAAGGTATGTCCGGGGGCAGTGATCAGGGGAAGGTATGTCCGGGGGCAGGTGATCAGGGGAAGGTATGTCCGGGGCAGGTGATCAGGGGAAGGTATGTCCGGGGGCAGGTGATCAGGGGAAGGTATGTCCGGGGCAGGTGATCAGGGGAAGGTATGTCCGGGGGCAGGTGATCAGGGGAAGGTATGTCCGGGGCAGGTGATCAGGGGCAGGTATGTCCGGGGGGCAGGTGGATCAGGGGAAGGTATGTCCGGGGGCAGGTGATCAGGGGAAGGTATGTCCGGGGGCAGGTGATCAGGGGAAGGTATGTCCGGGGGGCAGGTGATCAGGGGAAGGTATGTCCGGGGGCAGGTGATCAGGGGAAGGTATGTCGGGGGCAGGTGATCAGGGGAAGGTATGTCCGGGGCAGGTGATCAGGGGAAGGTATGTCCGGGGGCAGGTGATCAGGGAAGGTATGTCCGGGGGCAGGTGATCAGGGGAAGGTATGTCCGGGGGCAGGTGATCAGGGGAAGGTATGTCCGGGGAGGTGATCAGGGAAGGTATGTCCGGGGGCAGGTGATCAGGGGAAGGTATGTCCGGGGGCAGGTGATCAGGGGAAGGTATGTCCGGGGCAGGTGATCAGGGGAAGGTATGTCCGGGGGGGGTCAGGGGAGGTATGGGGGAGGTGTCAGGGGGAAGGTATGTCCGGGGGCCGGAGATCAGGGGAAGGTATGTCCGGGGGGGGCAGGTGATCAGGGGCAGGTATGTCCGGGGGCCGCCCCCGCAGGAGACAAGGAGCTGCACAGGTGCGGCTCATGAGTGGGGATGGAGGATGGCTACACCATGCCGACCAGCCCTGCCGCAAGGGGAGATCGCTAGAACAGAGTAGGAGCTGAACTCCAACAGGTAGTACACACTAAGCTAACCAACTCCTCCTGTGTGATGTTTCAGTGAGGAGACGAGGCCCGTCTGACCAGTCCAGAACGTTCCCTCGACCCAGGGAGAACCTGAGTTATTTTGTGTTTTGTTTGGTAGTTTGGTTAAATAAACGCCTGCTATTTTCAACCACCAACCAACCATGTTTTTCAGTAGTTCTGTGCTGTTCGCTCCTGGCTACCGCCCCTTGGTTGCCACAAAACACAGATACACAGACATACACACAGACTTACATACCACACACACATGAATAAACACACACATACACACACACAGCCCACCACGCCACCAGCACCTACCCAGAGCACCGGAGGCCGACAGGCGAGCAGGACTGCTGCAGGGAGACAGAGCAGTTCCTGGTCCTGCTGCTCCCCGGTGGGCAAACGAGCGAGGCCACGCTGAGGCCCCTGAGGCGCGGTGAGCCAAAGTACTGGAGCAGACTGAGAGGCGTGCCGCAGCCCAGCTCGCTGCAGATGGCATTCTTGGCTTCGGCCTTCTGGAGGGCCTCCTTGCAGACCAGCCTGGTCTTGCCCAGGTAGAACATCTCCACGTTCCCCGAGCACTTGTCTCTGGGATCTACTAGTTGGGCCTTGATGCTGCCTGAATCACAACACAGCCAGAATCACATCTGTCCCTCCACAGAGTCTGGAAATACAATGTTGATATCTAGTCCCCATCTTTCCTGTGTCCCAGTCTGAACACACCCTTCCTGTGTCCCAGTCTGAACACACCCTTCCTGTGTCCCAGTCTGAACACACCCTTCCTGTGTCCCAGTCTGAACACACCCTTCCTGTGTCCCAGTCTGAACACACCCTTCCTGTGTCCCAGTCTGAACACATCCTTCCTGTGTCCCAGTCTGAACACATCCTTCTGTGTCCCAGTCTGAACACATCCTTCCCTGTGGTCCCAGTCTGAACACATCCTTCCTGTGTCCCAGCCTCCTGCTTTCCTTCTCCCCCCCCCCCCTTTTCCTCACCGCCCTCCTTCCACTAATCTCCCCACGCCCCGCCCCCCAAGTTGGACCCTCCCGCCCTCCTTCTTCACTCCCCCCCCTCCCTCCCTCCCCCCCTGCCATACCTGAGCAGAACACGTGTGCGGCCAGCCTGGTGGTGCACAGCTCCCCCCTGCAGGGCACCATGCTGGCCTGTTCCAGTGGCAGGCTGGCCTGGGCTTGGTGCAGGCTGAGGAAGGACACGCCCACTTTCTGCCCCACCCTGTCTGCTGTCGGGGGCAGGGTGTTTCCGCACCCCAGGTCCTCGCACAGCCTCTGGGCCTGGCCTTCCGTCCAAGCCCTCCTGGGACAGGGCCCGACAGTCCCTGTCCACACACACCTCCACCTGCCCCCAGCACAAGCCCTGCAGGCGCATGCTCCGGGATCCTGCACGGCAACCACACGGCAACCCACACGGCAACCACACAGACACGCAGGGCACTGTTATGCGACTGTGGAAATGCTCATTAAAACGTTTGTTGGATTTTTCGACTAAACTTTAAATAAACAGTACTGTGCAAAAGCCTTAGTGACAATTTATTTTAATTTTTTAAGTATAGAAAAATCACCTTAAGAAATGAAAAGACTAAACTAAATGTAACTTTTATATTACCACACAAATACAGACAGAAAGACCAAAAAAGTATATAATATATACGACAATATTCATGTAATGAATCTTGGCCTAAGAAGCCAAAAACTTCTGCACGGTGTATTTTATATATAAAATAGTTTCAACAATATATACATTTTTCAGTGAAGAAATAAAAAATCAATGAGTAACATGAATGGAAAGACGTATCACACCTGAACATCTGACGACGGCTACCTCGCTCTGATTGGCTCCTCAGTCTGACCCTCAGTCATTGGACAGTCAAATAGAGAATCCTCCCTGGACGAGCAGTTGTAGGAGCGCATGCGCTGGTGACTGACGTCACTTGATGTCACTGATGTCACTGGCGTCACTGATGTCACTGGCGTCACTGATGTCACTGGCGCCACTGGCGTCACTGACGTCAGTGACGCCAGTGACGTCGACGGTGGTGAAGGACACACTGGCTCCGCAGCGCAGGTGTCTGCAGACGACCGTGGGCGGAGTCCTGGTGCCAGGTGGAGCTGGACCCAGACAGGAAGTAGGTGTGGCCATCGTTCTGCACCTGCTCCACACCTGAGCAGCCAGACCCCCTGACAGGTACAGCAGTGCATGGTCTGAGGGGGGGCGTGGGGGGGGGGGGGTAAAGATATAGTTAATCATTTATGTTATGAACTAAATGTCCTAGGTGTTTGTGGTGGTAAGACAATTTAACAGAGAACCATAATACATTTTGATCAACATAACATAAGCAATTTATAACGTAGGAAACAGCAGACTAATGAAGGCTACATAATCATTTCATGAAAGAAGGCTACCATAGCATTGGCAATGACTAGAATAGATGTGGAGATTGAAGTACTTCAGAGATGACAGAGAATTTCAATTGTGATCTGGGAAATATAAGAACTGTCATCACCGCATCATGGGCACTAGATTTATATATACACGACCTACATATAACTGCAGAAATCTGTGTGTGTCACCGATATCATCGCTGGCACTGTGCTCTAACTATAATTCCAGGAATCTATGTGTGTGAGCCACCAATTGTATCATGGGCACTATGCATTAGTTTACATAAAGAGAGAGTGAGAGAAACAGAGAGACAGAGAGACAGAGAAGGAGTGAGAGAGAGAGAGAGAGAGAGAGAGAGAGAGAGAGAGAGAGAGAGAGAGAGAGAGCGAGAGAGAGAGAGAGAGAGAGAGAGAGAGAGAGAGACAGAGAGACAGAGAGACAGAGAAAGAGACAGAGAGGGAGTGAGAGAGAGAGATAATAACAGGTACCTTTACAAGTCAGCATCTTCATCTTGGTCCTGTGGGTTCACTGCAGGTCTGAAGTTGATGCTGCAGTTGGCCAGGCGATCAGACCCAGTGGGACATACGAGCTTGTGGCTGAACACCTCACCTGTCCCCTGGAAGAAACGATCCGTGGTCGTCTGCGACAGCCCACACCCAGACTCCCACAGACGCTGTCCGGAGTTAGCTCTTATCCAGCCTTCCTCGCTCACCCTCCACCAGGACCCTTCGTACTGGAGCTCCACCCGGCCTGCGCACCGCCCCAGCCCGTCCACCAAGCGCACCTTCATACTGTCTGGTGTCACAGAGAGGACAGGGGAGACGTGACGAGGGAAGAAGGAATGAAGAAAAACAAAACGTTCTTCAAAAAGACCGGGTAGAGGGAGGGAGGGAGGGAGGGAGGGAGGGAGGGAGGGAGGGAGGGAGGGAGGGAGGGAGGGAGGGAGGGAGGGAGGGAGGGAGGGAGGGAGGGAGGGAGGGAGGGAGGGAGGAGATAGATAGATAGATAGATAGATAGATAGATAGATAGATAGATAGATAGATAGATAGGGAGGGAGGGAGGGAGGAGGGAGGGAGGGAGGGAGGGAGGGAGGGAGGGAGGGAGGGAGGGAGGGAGGGAGGGAGGGAGGAGATAGATAGATAGATAGATAGATAGATAGATAGATAGCATAGATAGATAGGGAGGGAGGGAGGGAGGGAGGGAGGGAGGGAGGGAGGGAGGGAGGGAGGGAGGGAGGGAGGGAGGGAGGGAGGGAGGGATGGAGGGAGGGAGGGAGAAGAGGAGAGAGAGAGAGGATAGATAGATAGATAGAGAGGGAGGGAGGGAGGGAGGGAGGGAGGGAGGGAGGGAGGGAGGGAGGGAGGGAGGGAGGGAGGGAGGGAGGGAGGGAGGGAGGGAGGGAGGGAGGGAGGGAGGGAGGGAGGGAGGGAGAAAAACAGAGAGTGAGAGCAAAAAAGAGAGACAGAGATAAAGAGAGAAGGGATATGTGTGTTTGCTGTGCTAAACAAGGAACCTAGGAGAAGTGAATCCAGGCTGACCTGTGCACACCACACGGGCCTCCTTACAGGAGACGCTCCTCTGCTCGTACCTTGGAGGACAGACCAAAGTGACATGTACATTTATTTTCATGTCAAGTACATTTAGTCATTTAGCAGACGCTCTTATCCAGAGCGACTTACAGTAAGTACAGGGACATTCCCCCGAGGCAAGTAGGGTGAAGTGCCTTGCCCAAGGACACAACGTCATTTGGCACAGCCGGCAATCGAACAGCGACCTTCTGATTACTAGCCCGATTCCCTAACCGCTCATTTACCAGGCACAGCGCAGAGTAACCCCATCTCAGCTACCAGGCACAGCGCAGAGTAACCCCATCTCAGCTACCAGGCACAGCGCAGAGTAACCCCATCTCAGCTACCTGGCACAGCGCAGAGTAACCCCATCTCAGCTACCAGGCACAGAGCAGAGTAACCCCCATCTCAGCTACCAGGCACAGCGCAGAGTAACCCCATCTCAGCTACCAGGCACAGCGCAGAGTAACCCCCATCTCAGCTACCAGGCACAGCGCAGAGTAACCCCATCTCAGCTACCAGGCACGTTACAAAAACAATTCTGTCTCAAATACGGTGCAACAATAAACATCTCATTTACAGTATTACATGTTATTCTGCAATTGTGCAGCAAGAACCTCATTATCGAAAGTGCAACATCAAACTATTTCATGGAGGCAGTCTTGTGCTACAGCACAATCTCTAATGTTTAAACACTTAAAACACGGTAGAAGCACCTAGCCTGGTCCTAAGTACGTAAGAGGGCAGAGCCAGGGTAAGAAGCACCTGCTACATCATAAAAATGTAGAAATATGCGACGAAAAATATATAAAGCCATGAATAACCCTCCTCAGTCCAGTAATAAGAGATGGAAGGTGCTGCTCAGCAGTACCTGGATCGACAGTGCAGGAGATGCAGGTCGTTCTCCTCACATTCCACCATGTTGAACCTCCCAGCCTGGGTGATGCTGCCAACCCTGGGTGATGCTGCCCTCCTCGGGGTAGATCACCGCCCCACAGCCCAGCTCTCTGCAGACCACAGCACCGTCCGTCTTGTCCCAGCCGTCGCTACACACCCCCTCCAGCACCCCTGAGCGGTTCACATGCACCGAGCCGAAGCAGTGAGAGGGCTCCCTGTTGTGCATCAGCACCAGCTGGTCCTCGTCTAGAGAGGGTTAGTCAGGTCAGGTAGAGAGGGGTTAGTCAGGTCAGGTAGAGAGGGTTAGTCAGGTCAGGTAGAGAGGGTTAGTCAGGTCAGGTAGAGAGGGTTAGTCAGGTCAGGTAGAGAGGGTTAGTCAGGTCAGGTAGAGAGGGGTTAGTCAGGTCAGGTAGAGAGGGTTATTCAGGTTAGGTAGAGAGGGTTAGTCAGGTCAGGTAGAGAGGGTTAGTCAGGTCAGGTATTCTATATTCTATAGCAATCTTTATTATAATTTTTCTGTATTTTTTTGGTATGCAGCAACCACAGCAAATTCCTTGTTTATGTAACTCACTTGGCAATAACCTGAGGAGGTGAGGGTGAGGGGGGTGGAGTCTCACCTGAGCAGGTAAGGGTGAGGGGGGGTGGAGTCTCACCTGAGCAGGTGAGGGTGAGGGGGGTGGAGTCTCACCTGAGCAGGTGAGGGTGAGGGGGGTGGAGCCGTTACACTGGGCTGGCTCCAGACGTCCAGAGGAGCCACACCTCATCTGGAGACACATGCTGCTAGGGGTCGTGTCGTTCAGGCTGAACGAGCTCTGGCAGACCGGCGTCCACGTGCTTCCTTTCTCCACCAGCAGGGGGCCGGCGCACATGTTCCTCCCACTGATACTCAGTTTGGTGTGGCCTGTGCACGGCAGGGGAGATTTTATAACATTTATTCATTAATATAATTATCCATTTTATGTCAATTTAATGGACAATAAACTTTTCTTATCTTATTTACTGGGGTTATTAGACCTTTCAGACTGTACGTTTACACAGAGGTTTCAGAGAATATTCAAACCTCTTCGCTTCTTGCACATTTTCTTGTGTGGTAGATTTAATTGCGAATGGATACAATTCACACACTCAGTTACCCATAGTAACAAATTGAAAATATGTTTAAAGAATTCTACATTATACACAGCCTGACAGACTACACTGTACACAGAGTAACAGACAGCACACAGACTAGACTGTACACAGAGTAACAGACAGCACACAGACTAGACTGTACACAGAGTAACAGACAGCACACAGACTAGACTGTACACAGAGTAACAGACAGCACACAGACTAGACTGTACACAGAGTAACAGACAGCACACAGACTAGACTGTACACAGAGTAACAGACAGCACACAGACTACACTGTACACAGAGTAACAGACAGCACACAGACTACACTGTACACAGAGGAACAGACAGCACACAGACTACACTGTACACAGAGTAACAGACAGCACACAGACTACACTGTACACAGAGTAACAGACAGCACACAGACTACACTGTACACAGAGTAACAGACAGCACACAGACTACACTGTACACAGAGGAACAGACAGCACACAGACTACACTGTACACAGAGTAACAGACAGCACACAGACTACACTGTACACAGAGTAACAGACAGCACACAGACTACACTGTACACAGAGTAACAGACAGACGTCCCAGAGCCTTGCCTGAGCAGGTGATGGATAAAGGCTGTGTGCATGTGGTGTCGGGCCTGACCCCACACTGCCAGAGGTGCTGCTCCTCGCCCAAACACGAGCCCAGGGAGAAGGCCCTCATGGAGGCATGGCCGGCAGGCAGCCCCCTGGGCAGGAGGGTCTTCCTCATCCCTCCGCATCCCAGAGCCGCACACGCAAGCTTTGCCGCAACATCTGACACTAGAGGACAAATACCAATATTAGTTATTAAGTGATATTTATTATCTTTATTTATATAATTGTTTAAGTGATAGTTATTAACTGATATCAGTTATAATGTCACTGGCATTTGTTGTTGTGTGCACAGCCGCTACAGCCGCTACAGCCCCTACAGCCCCTACAGCCCCTACAGCCCATACAGCCGCTACAGCCGCTACAGCCCCTACAGCCCCTACAGCCCCTACAGCCCATACAGCCGCTACAGCCGCTACAGCCCCTACAGCCCCTACAGCCCCTACAGCCGCTACAGCCCCTACAGCCCCTACAGCCCCTACAGCCCCTACAGCCGCACTCACATCCAGTGAGTGCGGCTGTAGGGGCTGGACTCATGAATGTGTTGAATCTCAGGCAGAATCCTATTCTGAGGGGAGAGGTACTTAACAGAATTGTACCTGTTCAGAAGTGTTGACTAACAACATTGATACAACAGACCGGCACAGCTCGACTATGCGCTGTATGTGGTGATGAAGAAATTTTTTCGAAAACAGTTTCGATTTTTTTTTCTAAAGGTTGAAAAAATAGGTTTAGAAAAATAGGTACTTATGGATGAAACAGATGGAGTTAACGATGTCGACATGACTGAGAATAGAGACATTCCTGATCACCCATGGCATATATGAGGGAGATGTTCAAAATTGACAGTGTCAAAAAGGAATCCTGGCGAATGCGCTGCGCACCGATAGTGTCTTTTGTCTGTATGATATGAGGTCCAACTGGTGTAGTAATGGCTACTTTTTACTTAAGTATATGTCAGAGCCCACACTTTTTTACTTTAACTTGAGTGAAAAAGTGTAGTCAAGTTTTACCATAGTTTTTATAAACATGAATATATGAACTTCTACTTGAGTGAAGGATGTGTGTACCTTTACCATCTCTGTTGGTACTTTATTGGAGAAATATAAGATTCTATATTTAGTTTAATCCAACGTTTTACATGAGAGACATTGAGACAAATGGCGCAGCCTAACAAAACACAGACAAACCCTCCACAACATTCCCATACACCACACACTTCTCAAACTGTTCTACTGACACACTAATGGTGAGGACCAAAAATAAAAAGCAGCCTATAAAACAAAACAGTTTGATAAAACTCCTACCCGACTTGTCAGCGCAGAGGAAGCCCGGCCCAGAGGAACTGTTGATGAGCAAGCTCCCAGCGCACGCGCCCTCGCCTTTGCTCAGGCTCAGCGAGATATTCTCTGGAGGGCAGAAACCAACGCAAACAAACACCGTTAGAAGGGCTCTAAATATGTCCCCGACATGTTTTACATATAAACTAAATAATTTCTTACGTTTATCGACAACATTCTCAATTCTCATTTTTTTTAGATGTTCCAGTTACAGAGTTTAAAAACATCAACAGAAACATAGATATTCAGCGTTGTACTATCGCAAACCCTCTTCAGTCATTAACAGAAAAATTATTTATAATTCACCTGTGCAATAAATCATGCGGACGGTGTCCTTGTTGTAGATGCTGACGTTCCACCCGGGGAAATGGCAGAGCCAGAGGTGTTCCTCGGTTCCAGAACACTTCACCTCGTTCATCCAGGTGACATCACCCGGGCTGGGGTGCATCACGGAGCGCTCTCGCGCGGTTGACGCGTCTCGCGCTCCGCAACCGGCGCTCCGACAGACCACCTGTTCGTTAGCGTCGGTCCAGTCCTGGTCGCCTACGAACCCCCAGACCCCCTCGCGAAAGACTTGGATGTAGCCCTGGCACGGAGCGTTCACCCCCTTCAGCTTCAGCCGAACGCGTCCTTGGTCGAAAACATTTAGGTTACGTTTTATTCATTTTCAGATATTTTTATCCAAAGTGGCGTTTAAATAGTGTGTGTAGAAAGTACAACAGGAGATAAAGGATCACAAGTGAAGAGTTGAAACAGTATTTCTGGGATCAGAGTCAAGGAACGGCATTTACTATCGCAGCTCGAGACCCAGCATGTCATTATTTGGCCTATCCACCAAAGTTGATTTTTGGTTTTGGGATATATGTGCAATAATTCTTCTCTTTGTATTGATGTAGCCTATGTTGTCCGAACTGAGAGGACATCCTGGGGGTTTCTAACGATGTCACAAATTTGAAGGACCTCTGGGGACTGGTATATTTAATTCTAGTTAGTTAATTAAGTTATAGGTGCATAACTACAAGTAAAAACAAATATTGTGAGATTAATTTTCTTAAAGTGTTCCCCCCAAGGAAAAGGTTTATGAAAAGTAGGCCTAATGATTTCAACTTTTCAAACGATGTGTTCCCCGCGGAACGTTAAGTTGTTGGTACAATATTTCACAAGTTACATTCTTGTATCCCACTTTTTTATTTATTTAATAACTGTTGATAATTAATTATGTTGATCTCAGGGTGATCTCAGGCAACAGGGTTCATCAGTGAGATGCGTGTGAAGCGCATCACAGACCCACCAGGGCGGGAACCGCACTTTGCTACTGTGTTTATTCAGATGAAATGATCGGAATAAACGTCATTATTCATTTTGGTATGTTGAAGAATTATTCCATATTTGGATCAAAATGTATTTTTAATTATAGCCTATCAGTCTATTTATGTTTCTGTGTTACCATGTAGGCTAAACATGTTATTGTTTAGAGACCAACATTGAAACAAAATTAACGTTTTTTTTTTATTATAGTAAAAATAATTGTATTTGTTACTAAAAATAACATTCTTACTGACTTTGTATATTATAAGATTCCATCTCTAACCTTTGACCTTTAACGAACATGTACATTAACCCGCATCCATCCATGGTGTCTAAGAAAGTGAAAACAAATAAAACGTTGATCTAATTTCTCTTGGGGATGGACAGTACGATCAGTGGTAGAGCATTTAATTGCAGATCAAGAAGTCGCTGGTTCAAACCCCCCCTCCTCCGTACTTCGCTTTGGATAAAAGTATCATCTAAATGAACACATCACATTCTAATTTCCAGGTGTTATAAACAGATGTTTCCTCACCTTGTGTGGACTCCAGGTGCAGCACAGGCGCCCATAGAAGCAACAGCAGCAAGCTCATGATCACAGCAGACCTGCTCAACAGTTTAACGAGCTCTGCTGCAGCGCGTCAAGTCAGCCGCGCTGGTGCCGCTTCCTTCAAACATTAATGTATGCCGACCCCTCCCATCTGCAACACAGGACTGAAGGGAAATATATTTTTATTCAAGTTGAGAAATCATAAATTTGAATCATCAATTCAATCCCAATCCAAAATGTTAATGTGTAATTAAAAAAACAGTGATGTAGGCTATACTGTACATAGTAACTGCTGCTTTGGTAAACAAGCAACACCTGAACAATTTGGAGGTTAAGTTAACTTAAACACCTTCCAGGGATGGTAATCAGTGCTATCATCGCTGTGATGTTCAGGTTCTTCCACACAAACACCTACAAGGATTTAAGATAAAATAACATACAAATACATAATAACTATTAGTAACATTTGAGATGCAGGTTCTGGGTTAGGGTACTAACCTGGAAATTGATATCACACTGTTTAAATGTTGAAGATGGGTTACCAGTATGGAACTGTCTGATTGAAAATGAGTCTCTCAATCAACCCCTTATATTATATTCTGTATTATTAAAAACCATATGTTAAGCTGTGACTGATTATGAACTATAGAAGTTAGTGAGCCTAAGTGCGAGATCTTGGTGTTAGAGGAGGATGTGAGAAAGTCCACTCGTAGGAATGCAGAGGCAGAGCCATAATTCATGACGTGCGTTTATGGCCCAACTCCTGGAAGCGTGTCTGGAGCTGTCATACTAAGGTCAGCACTAGCATGTTGAGAGGGTCTGGTCTGGGCAGCACTAGCATGTTGAGAGGGTCTGGTCTGGGCAGCACTAGCATGTTGAGAGGGTCTGGTCTGGGCAGCACTAGCATGTTGAGAGGGTCTGATCTGGGCAGCACTAGCATGTTGAGAGGGTCTGGTCTGGGCAGCACTAGCATGTTGAGAGGGTCTGATCTGGGCAGCACTAGCATGTTGAGAGGGTCTGGTCTGGGCAGCACTAGCATGTTGAGAGGGTCTGGTCTGGGCAGCACTAACATGTTGAGAGGGTCTGGTCTGGGCAGCACTAGTCCTGTGTTGAGAGGGTCTGATCTGGGCAGCGGTAGTCCTGTGTTGAGAGGGTCTGATCTGGGCAGCACTAGTCCTGTGTTGAGAGGGTCTGATCTGGGCAGCAGTAGTCCTGTGTTGAGAGGGTCTGGTCTGCACTAGTCCTGTGTTGAAAAAAACTTCTCTGTGTAAACAAAATGTGAGCACCCTAGTCTTAATAGTGTAACTACAGTACTTATGTTCAGTTATGGTACAGAATATTCTTCTTAATGAAAACTTTTTTAGAGTAAATTATTTGACAAACGTCATCATTTCGAGTTTTAGAATGACCCCCACACCACTGTGCAAGACTCTAACATTTTATATTAATATTTAAATCTATGCTTATACATTGTTTTACATTTATTTATAGTTGTCTTTGCAAATATGAATACATACTTTTATACTTCACATAGTAAAATGTTACTATTAATATAAAATAATGATCACCATAAAATATAATTTAAATGTTAATAAATAAATAAAATAAGTAGCTGTGCACCTGGTGTGCCCTTAGATTGCGTGGTAGCTGGGCTTCCTGTGTGAAACACGCTGAGATCTGATAGTTGAGCTGAAGAGATCTGCTATCGGAGCTGAGGTGAGTAAGTGTAATAGCTGGGAACCCACAGGAAAGTCCCAGGGGGTCAGAGCACCCAGCGAGCAGGGGGGGATGAGAGAGGTAGTATATGGGGTTAGAAGATGGGGATAGAAGGGGAGGGAGAGAAAGAGAGAAAGAGAGCGAGGGAGAGAGAGAGAGCTAGAGAGAAAGAGAGAGAGAGAGAGAGAGAGAGAGAGGGGGGGAGAGAGAGAGAGGGAGAGAAAGAGGAGAGAGAATACGGAATGAGAGAAATTGAGAGTAAAAGAGAAAAACAATTATTTCACCATATCAGCCCTTCTACCTACATAGTATGATTCATCGCAAAAGAGGATGTATTTCACTAACATATTAAAACATTCTGCTCTGCACACCTTATCAAGTTGTGATCATCTATCTGGCCTATGTTCCCAGGGACTGTTATCAGCGATTCCTGCGTAGGCCTCCGTAACACGGAACACACAACATTATTCAGAAGATCAGTCATGAGAAATGTAATTTTCAGTCGTTCCTCCTTGGTGAGAGAACACCCATGTGTACTGTGATGATCTCTTCTGCTGTCATAAAGAAATGTTCATGACAAACCGTTCCTTGCCTGACTGTTACACTTCTGTTGTACTTTACATTTACGCATTTAGCAGACGCTTTTATCCAAAGCGACTTCCACGAGAGAGTTTTACAAAAGAGCAGAGGTCACTGATCATAACAACGAGATAGCCCCAAACATTGCGAGCAACCAAAACATGAAGCATACATTGTGAAAAACCAAATAAGTGCCAATGGGAAGAACCATAAGAGCATGTTGTTAAACAAGTCACAATTAAACAACATGAAACTCTCACAAAAAAAGTGCAAGAGTGTACCTGTAGAAAAGCAAGCAACAGTAAAAATATTTCACAGCGACTTTCTTTGAGAACTATTTGCACATCGCTTTAACAAAGCATCTGGAAGCGTCTGCTAAAAGCATGAAATGTCAAATCTAATCGTTCTGAGGATGTCTGACTCCTGCCTGCATGCAGCTCTTGACCTTAAGCCTGCGTGGTGCTCATGTTCACACGGGGAACAGAGCTTACTGGTGTACTTTTTATATCACACCGCATCGAGGATTGTTTATTTCAGTAAGGGCTGAATCTTGGGTTAGGATGTTTCTGTCTCACTGCAGGATGTGCTGTACCTTAGAGACCCCCCAAGAGTTCTAGAGAAGGGGGAGGGGAGAGAGACAGAGAGCCCCCCGGTCCTCCCTGACGGTGCTACTGTCTGTCTCACCGATCACACCGAGAGCGTATTTTTAGAACATTGCACTTAAAACCCCAATGTTTGCTATGGTACGTAAGTACAGCTCTGTTAAATACCATATGCGCTTTTTGTCTAGGGGTTTTTGAGGAAGACACTTTTTAAAATTATTGCTATGTGTTTTGATTTTGGTGTGCCAACCCAAGATTTTCCCTTGCCCCATCTGGCCACCCCAATGAAAAATGTCTGGGGGCGAGACTGGAAACAGAGAGAGAGAGACAGATAGAGAAATTAGAAATTAAGGATATCTCTGTGCGAAGGGCCTACTGCAAGTCTTGCTGCTAGATATGTATCTAAATGTCACAACCTGAGGGAAAGTGAATCAACCTTGTATGATTGTTGAAACTTTTCTGTATCTTTAACATGAATGTATCTGTTTTACTTTTCTATAATCACACTCACACAAACCTTATATGGTATTTTGTGATATTATTACCGTCAGTTAGACTCCTTGTTATGTTATATGTTGAAAAAAATATATTGTCCATTCACTGTGGACTGCTTTGGCAATACTGTTTAACCTGAACATTCATGTCGATAAAGCATTATGAACTGAGAGAGAGGGAGAGAGAGAGAGGGGGTGGAGAAACAGAGAGAGAGAGGGGAGAGAGACAGAGACAGAGAGAGAGGGGAGAGAGAGAGAGAGGGGAGAGAGACAGAGACAGAGAGAGAGGGGAGAGAGAGAGAGAGAGGGGAGAGAGACAGAGAGAGAGAGAGGGAGAGAGACAGAGAGAGAGAGAGGGAGAGAGACACACAGAGAGAGAGGGAGAGAGACAGAGAGAGAGAGAGAGACAGAGAGAGAGAGAGGGAGAGAGACAGAGAGAGAGAGGGAGAGAGACAGAGAGAGAGAGAGGGAGAGAGACAGAGAGAGAGAGGGAGAGAGACAGAGAGAGAGAGAGGGAGAGAGACAGAGAGAGAGAGAGGGAGAGAGACATACAGAGAGAGAGGGAGAGAGACAGAGAGAGAGACAGAGAGAGAGAGAGGGAGAGAGACAGAGAGAGAGAGGGAGAGAGACAGAGAGAGAGAGAGGGGGAGAGACAGAGAGAGACAGAGAGACAGAGAGAGAGGGGAGAGACCCCCTTCTCACCACAGGGGAGCATCTCTGCACTACATGAACACCACAACTTCCTGTCTCAGCAGGAAAGAGTTCTTTCACATACATGCTTATCATGACTCTGTGGTTATATAAACATATCTTATGTAGTTACATGGCAGTTAATCTAACCTTCATGTAGAAAGCAACAAGATTTTTTTTTTGTTAAATAAATATATACATACATCAATGATGAGTACTAGATGAGGACTCTACTGTACTCAGCTTTACTCTGCTCTGTTTTAGGCTTCTCTGGTCTCCTCTCCTTTCACTGTGTGTGAAAAAATGAATGGCAACTTTTTACTTAAGTCTATGTCAAAGCCCATACTTCTTTACTTTAACTTGAGTGAAAAAGTGCAGACAGTACTTCAACTTTTTAAACATGAGTATCTGTACTTCTACTTGAGTGAAGGATGTGTGTACTTTTGCCATCTCTGGTTATATGGCAGTTCATGTAACCTTCATGTAGTGTTTCTTAGTTACATGGAAGATAATGTAACCTTAATGTGGAGATGTCCAGCCTGCAATTCCACTGCCTACCTGTAGATGGGAGACTAACGTAATAGTTAACCCAGAGCAGAGCCACAACAACAGGCATGGATGACAGGAAATAGTATTCTGTCTTCATTCCAGGTGAATATAAATATGGTTTGTGAGCTGCAAGTCTGTGGTACAACTTGATGATGATTCTGTCTGTCAAAATTCCCAGCAGTAAAAAACGTTGTCGGTTTTGAGATCTGTGTAGAGGTTGTGTGTGTGTAGATGTTGTGTCTGTGTAGAGGTTGTGTGTGTGTAGATGTTGTGTCTGTGTAGAGGTTGTGTGTGTGTAGATGTTGTATGTGTGAGTGTAGAGATAGACACAGGAAAAACACACCAGACTTTCAAATAAGTAGAAGTAATCCCTGGGTCCCAAGCTTCCTGAAATGAGAAAGAGATTAACAGGAGGAGAGGGGAGAGGAGAGGAGAGGGGAGAGGAGGGGAGAGAGGAGGGGAGAGATGAGGAGAGAGGAGGGGAGAGGAGGGGAGAGAGGAGTGGAGAGAGGAGGGGAGAGGAGGGGAGAGAGGAGGGGAGAGGAGGGGAGAGAGGAGGGGAGAGAGGAGGAGAGAGGAGGGGAGAGAGGAGAGAGTAGGAGAGAGGAGGGGAGAGGAGGGGAGAGAGGAGTGGAGAGAGGAGGGGAGAGAGGAGTGGAGAGGAGGGGAGAGAGGAGGGGAGAGGAGGGGAGAGAGGAGGGGAGAGAGGAGGAGAGAGGAGGGGAGAGAGGAGAGAGTAGGAGAGAGGAGGGGAGAGAGGAGGGGAGTGGAGAGAGGAGAGAGGAAGAGAGAGGCGAGGAGGGCAGCTGCTGAGACCGCCTCTATAAATGAATCACTCTTCCTCTTACTCAATGCCGTGGTTGGGTCTGGAAAAAGCTTTTAAACGAACTCCTCCGATCCGGACCTGGCCCGAGACACTGCAACTCTGAGCGTGTGTGTATGTGAGAGGGTTTATGTGTGTGTGTGAGAGGGGATGTGTGTGTGTGTGTGAGAGGGGATGTGTGTGTGTGTGAGAGAGGGGATGTGTGTGTGTGTGTGAGAGGGTATGTGTGTGTGTGAGAGAGATGATGTGTGTATGTGTGTGAGATGATGTGTGTATGTGTGTGTGAGGGTATGTGTGTGTGTGTGTGTGTGTGAGAGAGATGATGTGTGTATGTGTGTGAGAGGGTATGTGTGTGTGTGTGTGTGTGTGAGAGAGATGATGTGTGTATGTGTGTGAGAGGGTATGTGTGTGTGTGAGAGAGATGATGTGTGTATGTGTGTGAGAGGGTATGTGTGTGTGTGAGGCAGGATGTGTGTGTGTGTGTGAGAAAGAGGGGATATGTGTGTGTGAGAGTAGATGTGTTTTAGAGAATGAGTGTGTGAGAGAGATTATGTGTGTATTTGAGAAAGAATGTGTGTGTGTGTGATAGTTTGTGTAAGACAGAGTTTATGTTTGTGTGTGTGTGAGAGAGTGTGCGTGAGAGTGTGTACGTGTGAGAGAGAGTATGCGTGTGTGTGTGTACTGGGTGACATACTGCAGTAGCTCCAGTAATAGCTGAATGCTGCTGTGGGCTGCAGGGTTAGAATAACAATGTGAGTTGGAGGAATGCATTAATATACACACGCTACAGAGTGGGGGTTTATCTCAGTCCCATGGCTCTGTAGTCATACCACATTTACATCTTATTCTCGCTTTTATTCTAAATAACAGACAAACAGTGCAAACAGAAAGTACAGCAGAAGATGAAGGATCAGAAGTGTTCCTACAGGTACACACTCGCACTTTAGAGGTTCATGTTGTTTAATTTGTAACTTGTTTAACTACTTGCTCTTATGTTTCTTTCCATTGGCACTTGGTTCCTTATCACAATGTATGCTCATGTTTTGGCTTCCCGCAATGTTTTTTGGGCCTATCTCGTTGTTTATGATCCTTGACCTATGCACTTTTTGTAAAGCTCTCTCTTGGAAGTTGCTTTGGATAAAAGCGTCTGCTAAATAAATACATGTAAGTGCATACCTGTTGTTTTGGTGGTCAGAACTTGACTGACCACCAAAGATAAATCTGTGGTCTTATTTACCAGACACAGTGTAAAGTAGCCACATCTCTGCTAGCAGGCACAGTGTAAAGTAGCCACATCTCAGCTAGCAGGCACAGTGTAAAGTAGCCGCATCTCTGCTAGCAGGCACAGTGTAAAGTAGCCACATCTCAGCTAGCAGGCACAGTGTAAAGTAGCCACATCTCAGCTAGCAGGCACAGTGTAAAGTAGCCACATCTCAGCTAGCAGGCACAGTGTAAAGTAGCCACATCTCTGCTAGCAGGCACAGTGTAAAGTAGCCGCATCTCAGCTAGCAGGCACAGTGTAAAGTAGCCACATCTCTGCTAGCAGGCACAGTGTAAAGTAGCCACATCTCAGCTAGCAGACACAGTGTAAAGTAGCCACATATCTGCTAGCATTCACAGTGTAAAGTAGCCACATCTCAGCTAGCAGGCACAGTGTAAAGTAGCCACATCTTTGCTAGCAGGCACAGTGTAAAGTAGCCACATCTTTGCTAGCAGGCACAGTGCACCGTAACCTCTCAGCCACAGAACTACACCGTACAGTGCAGGAAAATCAACCGGTTGACTAGGAGGGTACAGTTTCTGGGGAAATTGTGGGGTGTGCTCCTGTGTTTTTGTACGCCCTTCGACTGGTTATCTCCTGCGATTCCAACACAGCAGAAGTCTAGTAGTTAGCTAGCTGTACAATTTACGAGGGCTAGGTCTGAATCTAGGAGCAAAACGGAGCACAGCTGCACAGCTTATTTTCCGAAAAATATGGTATTTGTAGGTAGCAACGCTAGTGATAAATAAGTATTTAGCTGATTGGCTCCATGACGCCGGGTAAGTAAGGCTCGTGAGACTGCTCACCAAAAGACCGAAGGGGAACCAAGTAGCATCAACTTTCCTAGACTTTTAGCTATGGTATTAATGCTGAGGGCTCGCTCATATTGCTGTCTGTCTTACTAGAACGTCGTATCTATGCGTCGTTGCTAACGTGTGCTGACATTAGGCTAGCACTGAGTTCCCCTGTGCGACACAAGGCACTTTTTGCCACAAAAACTTAATTTCAGAACGGAATGTAAATCCCTATACAAGCAACGCAATCGGGACCAAGACGAACATTTTTACACCGACATGTCAAAATGACACAGGGGTGGTGTAGGGGGGGGGGGGTGTAGTTACCAGGGTGTGTGTGGGGGTGTGTGTGTGTGTGTGTGTGTGTGTAGTTACCAGGCTGTGTGTGTGTGTGTGTGGGGGGGGGGGGGTAGTTACCAGGGTGTGTGTGTGTGTAGTTACCAGGGTGTGTGTGTGTGTGGACAGCCACACAGCATTTGCAGACTGTAATCAGCAGGTCATGACCTCAGAACACGGACACCATTTACCGCTCGTTAGCATCGGAGCGCTAATAGTCCCAGGTCTCCGCGCTAACAACGTCCATCAACCTTTCATCTCGCGTCTCTTCCCAGCGAGCTCTCCTCGCTCATGCAGCGCCGATACGGCGACGGGAAAGGGTTCCTCTCGTTAGAAGCACAGTGCAATTGCGTCAACTGTGTTCCGCT